>NC_069501.1:251978170-252223170 GCF_027579735.1 Bombina bombina | reverse complement strand
AGAATTAAGTTTCCCTTTAAGGTACGTCATCCTCAAGATGGTGTCCCTCGCATTCCGGTTGGCTGATAGAATTCAGCCAATAGGAATTAAAGGGGAAAAAATCATATTGGCTGTTGCAATCAGCCAATAGGATTGAGCTCAATCATATTGGCTGATTGGATCAGCCAATATGATGAAAGATAAATCCTATTGGCTGATTGCAACAGTTAATAGGATTTTTCCCCTTTAATTCCTGTTGGCTGATAGAATTCTATCAGCCAATCGGAATGTAAGGGACGCCATCTTGGATGACGTACCTTAAAGGGAAACTTCATTCTACGTTGACCATCGGAAGAAGAGGATGCTCCACGCCGGATGTCTTGAAGATGGACCCGCTCCGCGCCGGATGGATGAAGATAGAAGATGCCATCTGGATGAAGACTTCTGCCCGGTTGGATGAAGACTTCTGCCGACTTCGATAAGGACTTTGGCCCGCTTGGATGAAGACTTCTGCTGGCTTCGATGAGGACTTCTGCCTGCTTGGATGAAGACTTCTGCCGCCTGGATGAGGAAGGATGTCCGGTCTTCGAAAACTGTAAATGGATCGTCGGGGGTTAGTGTTAGGTTTTTTTAAGGGTTTATTGGGTGGGTTTTATTTTTAGCTTAGGGTTTGGGCAATAAAAGAGCTAAAAGTCCTTTTAAGGACAATGCCCATCCAAATGCCCTTTTCAGGGCAATGGTTAGCTTAGGTTTATTTAGATAGGTTTTTATTTGGGGGGTTTGGTTGTGTGGGTGGTAGGTTTTACTGTTGGGGGGTTGTTTGTATTTTTTAAACAGGTAAAAGAGCTGATTTCTTTGGGGCAATGCCCCGCAAAAGGCCCTTTTAAGAGCCATTGGCAGTTTAGTGTAGGCTGGGAAGGGGGTTTATTTCGGGGGAGACTTTTTTATTTTGATAGGACTATTAGTTTGGAGTAATTCATTTTTATTTTTGATAATTTCGTTTTTTATTTTGTGTAATTTAGTGGGGGATTTTTTGTAATTTAGAAAATTGTATTTTAATAATTTAATTAATTTTATTTTATTGTAATGTTAGTTTTTAGTGAAAAGAAGGTTAGGTTTTATTTTACAGGTAACTCTGTATTTATTTAAGCTAGGTAGTTAGTAAATAGTTAATAACTATTTACTAACTAGTATACCTAGTTAAAATAAATACAAACTTGCCTGTGAAATAAAAATAAAACCTAAGATAGATACAATATAACTATTAGTTATTTTGTAGCTATCTTAGGTTTTATTTTATAGGTAAGTATTTAGTTTTAAATAGGTATTATTTAGGTAATAATAGTAAGTTTTATTTAGATTTATTTTAATTATATTTAAGTTAGGGGGTGTTAGGGTTAGGGTTACATTAGGGTTAGAGTTATGCTTAGGGTTAGGGTTACGTTAGGGTTAGGTTAAGGGGTTAATAGGTTTATTTAGTGTTAGTGATGTTGGAGGCCAAAGATTTAGGAGTTAATAACTTTAGTATAGTGGTGGTGACATTGGGGGCAGCAGATTAGGGGTTAATAACTATAATGTAGGTGGCGGCGATGTTAAGGGCGGCAGATTAGGGGTTAATAAGTGTATTTAGGTGGCGGCGATATCGGGAGTGGCAGATTAGGGGTTAATAGTTTTTTGTAGGTGGCGGCGATGTTATGGGCAGCAGATTAGGGGTGTTTAGATGTGGTTTTTATGTTAGGGTGTTAGGTTTAAACATATCTTTTTCTTTCCCCATAGACATCAATGGGGCTGCATTACGGAGCTTTTGTTTCCTTGATCGCAGGTGTTAGGCTTTTTTTTGCCGGCTGTCCCCATTGATGTCTATGGGGAAATCGTGCACGAGCACGTCAAAGCAGTGCTTGTATTTGGGTGAAGCATGGAGCTCAATGCCACCATATCTCCCGCGCAAGCCTGCTTTTTGTAAACTTGTATTCCACCATATCGCCCGCGCAAGCCTGCTTTTTGTAAACTTTTGTGGCAGTCGTTAATTTCCCTATAGCGCTCAAAACTCATAATCTGGCTGAGTGTTAGCTGTCATTTTTGTTAGAAGTTAGTAGGGTCCTTATAATCAAGTATGATATAATGGTACATTCGTCTTTGTCTATGATTAGAAGACATGTGTATAGGTGAAGAATTTGTTTTGTCCCAAAGATTTTTTTTAGATTTTCTCAAGCATTTAGTTTGGCCAAATTTTGTCCACACAGGCATTTGGTTCAGACAAATATTGGATTAGGATATGTTACCGTTATTTTCAATGGGAACAGCTAATATAGACATTAAATATTACCAAAAATATTGCATTATAGGATTCAAAATGATTATGAGAACAATTATAAGAACCTATCTTTCAATGTTAAAAGAACATACAACTCCTGTATGACTAAAATCCAGCATTTAGTGCCTGACTGGTGGTCCATAACACCAGTTATTAGTTATACTATAGGGGACCATGGATAAATAAATTGTAAGACCCCCTATTTGAAGTCCGTATGTAAATCTCTAATGATTACAGAACTAATTTTAATACAAAGTTCTACATAACAGTCACTTCTCTGGCAAATATTAATCCCTTGGATCAGTGTCACATATATTAATCGCATGTGACAGTGAATTTGGACATTCTTTAGCATGGCATTGATCCTGTTAATTCATTGGCTACCAGACAAGGAGTTTTTATCACACAGGCCAATTTAGGGCTAGATTGTGCATGGAGCACTATTTCTCAAATATGTATGAATATGTATGTATGTGTTTATATGTGTATATATGTCTTTAAATACTTATATACAAATATAAATACACAAATACATATATACCCACAAATAAACATATATATATATATATATATATATATATATATGTCATATACACAGTCTCTTTAAGTAGGGGTTGATATTTCCTTTCTCTCCACCAAATAAAAGGCCAGAGAACTCTTACCTCATTGCTTAGTATTTTGCATGCAGTACAAAGTGTGTGCTGAATTAAGCCAAGCTGCGTATTAGTTGATACAGCTCTGGTAGAAATCTAGAGTTTTCCTAAGTACTCTTTTGATCTCCTGCTCAAAATTCCTATAATTGGAGTTGATACTTTCATTTATTTCATTTAATTTCATTTTGTAACTTGTGTTGCAATTTCTACCTGCTCTTAATTTTCGTAGAGGATTCTGTGTTCCACTTCCGCATTCCGCCGCTGGGTCAAGCTCAGCTTGTCTCATCAGATTTAACAGCCTGATTGCTTGCCGAGTACAACTTGTCTAAGCCGCATGGGTATTCCTATACACCGAGAACCTGAACTACCTCTTCCTCACAGTTGCTATCAACGCTCTCAATTCTTCTAAATCAAGCTATATAAATATCCAACACTACATAACTATACTCCATCACTCATTACATATTGCAGAATTCGCTCAATTAACTCAAATAATTATTCTACTAAATATTCACCATTCTACACCAACTATGGTTATAATCCAACATTCTATCTATTCCCACATCTTCATTCAAGCTCACCAATGGTAGAAGATCTCCTGAATTCTTTCTCTCAAACATTGCAACTTCTGAAGAACAACATCACTGAAGCTCAGTTTAACCAAAAACATTTCTACAATCTCTATAGTTGTAATGCTCCAGAATACAGGATCGGAGACAAAGTCTGGCTTTCAACAAAACATCTGAGACTTCGTACCCCATCTAATAAACTTCAGTAGTTTGTTTATGGACCTTATGAAATATCAAAATAATTAATCAAAATGCAGGTCACCCTCATTTTACCGCATACTTTTCGTATTCATCCCCACCTTTCATGTTTCTTTATTAAAAACCCTATAAAAATCTCAGAAGCATGTAATCAGGATTCTCCTCCGGTAGCCTTGGATCAACAGGAATATGAAGTTTGCACAGATATTTGACTCTAGGAAAAAGAATGGTGTATTACAATATCTTGTACATTGGAAAGGATATACCCTTGAAGAGGATTCATGGGAACAACCACCCAACCTTCAGCAGATTCATTTGGTTTCTCTATTACACAGAAGAACACACTGACAGGCATACTCCCTTGAACCCGGAGGGGTTTCTGAGAAAGGGGTTTTATCATATTCACTGGTCTCTTTAAATAGGGGTTGATACTTCGTTTTTTTCTCCACCCAAATAAAAGGCCAGAGAACTCTTACCTCGTTGCTTAGTATTTTGCATGCAGTGCAAAGTGTGTGCTGAATTAAGCAAGCTGCATATTGGTTGATACAGCTTGGGTTAAAGTCTAGAGTTTTCATTAGTACTCTTTTGATCTCCTGCTCAATATTCCTATAATTGGAGTTGATACTTTCATTGATGTCATTTAATTTTGTTTTTAAACTTGTGTTGCCATTTCCACCTGCTGTTAATTTTCGTAGAGCATACTGTGTTCCACGCTCAGCTTGTCTCATCGGATTTAACAGCCTGATTGTTTGCCGAGTAAACTTGTCTAAGCCCGCATGGGTATTCTATACACCAGAAACCTGAACTACCGCTTCCTCACAGTTGCTATCAACGCTCTCAATTCTTCTAAATCAAGCTATATAAATATCCAATACTCCATCACTCATTACAATATATACACACACACACACATACTTAGACTTGTGTATGCATGTATCTAAAACCCTTTCCCTGCCTTTTTGTCTAACACCTAAAACCTCATATCTTTGAGCCCTTATAACTTTTTAATGCATTTGTAAAAATATTTTTTATCAGAAAGTGTTAATATAAATCTAACTTTTTTAACACACTTCCCTTTACGCAAAGTTTGAAGTCACGCTAACCCAATACACTCTATTTCCATCGCTAAAAGAACTGAGAAGTACCCCATATCACTTGCACGCCACAGTTGGCAGACCCCTCGTAGTGTAGCCCTTATTTGTAGTATCTTATGTAACAGTGTTTTTTATACTGTTAGTTGTTTTTCGTGTGAACATTACTATTAATTGTAACATCTTCATTTATCCTTAAACCCCTGATGGGCAAATAGAAGTCAAGGTCTTACTTAAGCCTCTCCATTAGAACAAAACAAAATGTACTATTTTATCTTAGATATAACATTCTCTTCTTTACTACAAAAAAAAATCATGTATTTATATTCACTTCCTTTCCCTTATTCACTCCCCCGCACCATACAAATAAATACCTCTGGAAGAGCTATGATAGAACCTTGTGTCTTTTTGAAAACTTTTGGTCCTCATATGGAGCCTTTAGACTAATATTAGTTGCCCATAGCTCCCCTAAATAATCTACTCAATGTAATTAAATTGTTTCCTTAATTTGACTTAAAAGGACAGTAAACACCTTGGGACATATTTATAAAGCTCAGTATGGAGCTTGATGCCCCATTTTGGGTCACCGGAAACAGAAGTTATGAAGCAGCGGTCTAAAGACTGCTGCTCCATAATCTGTCCGCCTGCTCTGAGGCGGAGGACAGAAATACGATCGGGTTGATTGACACCCCCTGCTAGCGGCCAACTGGCCGCAAATCTGCAGGGGGGGGGCATTGCACCAGCAGTTCACAAGAACTTCTGGTGCAATGATAAATGCCGACAAGGTATGCTGTCTGCATTTATCGATGTGCAGCAGACATGATCCGCTATATCGGATCATGTCCGCTCGCACCATAATAAATAGGGACCCTTGTATTTACAATGCATTTCTGCTGTGTTGCTATAGAATAACATTGGCCAAGTATTAACTGATTTAAAACAAATTAACATCCATTTTACTGCAATTAATTTTCAGTAGCAAAACTCCACCCACCATTTGCCTTATTTGGAGCAACCAATCTGAGCTTTAGTGTACAGACAACAAGGCTAGCCACTGTCATAAAGTTAGTATAAAATACATTGTTTTTCATTTGTTATCTGGTAAAGACAATTAGTGAGAGATATGTAGCAGGTTGCATGTCAAGTTCAGAGAATTAGAAACTGCTAAATTACTTGAAAAGGGGGCAAAATAATTTTTTTTTAAATATATTGCAAATTTGATTCTTTATGTATCTCTAAACATTTTTATATAAAAATCTCAAGGTTAACTGCCCCTTTTTTAAATATTTGTTTAACCAAAGCTTATCATATATGCCATGTTACCTGTTTATCATAAATATTAATTATACATAGCATGTTCTAAAGTGCAGTTTTTATGCTTACCAATGCATTTTATAATTTACCTAGGAATTTATTTGCATGATAAAAACCTTGTGCTAAAATAAATGCATGGAAGTATACAGAGGAAGGACTTCACGTTTGTAAACAAAAGGATCATTAAATCAGGTTGGCAGACTTTCTTTTGGCTCAATGAGTTTGACAGATATCCTTTGACTTGCACGGCTTTGGGTTAAGTATAATAGTTTCCTACATATTTGAGCATGTGATTCTGATTTAGATATCTTTTTTTTTACCCAGAGCAGCAAATGTGTCTCTCAAGTCTCCTTTATCAATGAAGCCATCTCTGTTCTGGTCCATGATGGTAAAAGCCTAGTGACAGAAAAACAGCAAAGCATTAGCTTTTTCAGGTCTGTTAGATCCACCATCCTCTGTGATCTTCTCTTACAGCCTATGACATATTTCACTTTCAGTTAAAAGTAAGCAACAAACAAAGCCACAGTGAATTAAGAATTTTTTGCTTGCTAATATAGCCTGACAAGAGATTTAATTAAAATACAATCAACCCACTAAAAGTTCTCTCAACCAAATTAATACTTTGCACAACATGTTGCTGGAACGTATCCAGCGAAAGCAAACCTAGACAATGTTAACTCACAAATGAATAGTCTAAATTCATGACTAATATAGTTAAATGATTATGTCCTTAATGAATCGAGATCACTCTATGCTAAGTAATCTAAAATGGCATCAATAAGTTTTGTTTACGTTGCTTTGTAAAATGTCTGGAAATAGTTTTGTTTGTTTAACTTGTGACTTGTAATTTGTGTTCTAGTGGTAAAATGATTGGGATTGTAGTTGTACTACTTTCAATAACGATAAGGCTCCACATGTAATCTAGGCCTTCATGGGAAATTACATTTTAAACTTAATGTCATTTAGGGACATTAAACACCTCTTGAGTTTGTGTAAAATTTGTAATTGGTCCCAAGCGCACTAGAGAGGCCAAATTGTAAAATCTGTAAGCTACGTTTTCAAAATGCTGCAAATTGCATAAGGCAGCAACTTGATTTGCAGGATTTTTCCTTTTTGGCCTCCTAGGGAGTGTGGGACAAGCATAATTGTTATATATGTTATATAAATACGAGGTGATTAGTGTGCTTTTCCTAGTCTAGTTCAGCAGTGGCTTAAATACATACAAATGCCAGTATTGTAAACATCTTAATTTATTTTTTCATTACACATCAGAAAAGTTTACAGTATTACAAAATATATGCCTGCCAAATAAATAGCTTAAAAACAACTGTAATTGTGTGCTGTTTTGCAGGTACGAAACACAAACCTAGAAAAAAACTCTTGAAAATTATTTATCGTATTTCTTTTGCTGTGACCAATTAGGGACAAATCATCTGCTGTACATATCAGCCAATCACTGTACAGCTTATAGGAATATCAGGGTTCTGCATTTCATGGAATGCTCTCCTGCCTCACTGACAGGGACTGGAAACACTACACAAGTCAGTGAATGTATTAGATTTGTCTAAATATCACATCTAATGGTTATAATTTTATGGCATTTCATTGTACAAGGTGTTTTTCAAAAACACTGTTAAGACCTTCAAAGCATGTGCAGTGCATTATAGCAGAGCCTGAAAATATTCATTCATGAACAATACTACTTACCTCTTTAAATTCCTGTATCTGACTTTGATCAAACATGGAAAATACATTAGAGCTGGCTCCTTCTGCCTTCTTCTTTGCCTTTTTGGGAGACTAAAATTTAAAATAAAACCATCACTAGCACCATTGTAGATATATATAGAAAATAGAAAAATAAAGATACCACAATTATTGGATGAAATATTGTGATTTTAATTGCAATTTTATTAAAATATTTTTTAAACATAAATTTTGCATTGAATAATGTATTTAACTGTCCAAAACAGCGACTTGTCTCCCTTGCAGTTTGCACTGCAGAGTGAATAGGCCAGAGACAAGAGTTACCTGCTGTGACACTCATGTGACGGTTCTTGGTCCACCCCTCTGGAGGAGTGGTTAGTACTGCTTGGCTGGGCTGTGACTGACGAGCCTTGTTAAGGAAGCTCTTTCGGACTGTTTATTGTTTTTGTCTTTTGATAAAAAAAATTGCAGCCTCTTGCGATTCAGATATTGCATAACCTCATACCGCGATGAGTTGTACAGCCCTAATATTCATAAATATACATTAAGGGGTATATTTATTAAAGTGCGGACGGACATGATACAATGTAGAGTATCATGTCTGCTGCACACGCTGTCGGCATTTATCATTGCACCAGCAGTTCTTGTGATCTGCTGGTGCAATGCCGCCCCCTGCAAATTTATGGCCAATCGGCCGCTAGCAGGGGGTGTCAATCAACCCCATCGTATTCGATCGGGTTGATTTCTGTCCGCCGCCTCAGAGCAGGCAGACAGGTTATGGAGCAGCGGTCTTTATACCGCTGCTTCATAACTTCTGTTTCCGGCAAACTTGATAAATTGACCCCTAAATGTGTATGAATTATTTATTGTCATTTTTACTGTGTTTTACACCAGTAATTATAATAAATTAATAATTGTCAGCTTACCAGCTAATTATTCTGTTTATCCAGGTGAACAGCTTATGTGCATAAAAGTATATTAAAGGGACAGTAAAGTTAAAATGAAACGTTAATGGTATAGAGAGTAAATGCCACTTTACAACTTACCAATTTACTTCTATTGTAACATTTGCTTTGTTTTTTTGGTATCCTTTGTAAAGCTATGTTGGCTGACAGGCGCTTAGGTGTTTGCAGGGTCTTTAGCATTTTATAGCAGCAGTTTTTGCAACAATGTGTAACATTGCTATAAATATTGTTTCAAACACTGCTGCAAGATGGCTAAAGACGTGAACATTTCTGAGCTCAGCTAGGATTACCAAGAACACTATGCAAAATTGGTAATAAAAGTAAAAAAGGAAAGTTGCTTAAAATATCATGCTCTCTCCGTTCTTTTGAAATTTAATTTTGACTTTACTGTCCCTTTAAACAATACAGGCCATGAAAGGTTTGTACCTGAATAAATAATAAAGTAAAATATAAATTGGGTTGCAATTTTTCGATACTGAAGCTAAAAAGAACACAAAAGGGCTTTCGTCAAAGTATAAATAGAGTTTTCATTTTTCATTTTTTGCGTGCAAATATTCCAAATCATTATTAACACATATTCATTTAAATCTTAAAATCATGATTTCATCTGGCATTGCTAATACTTTAAACCTTTTTTTTTTAATAATAAAGTAATTATGCAGCAATATAAAACTCAATACATAGATATACTTTTCTGAATCCATAATTACTTTTCTAAAGAACTATAATTTAATCTGTGTTCCGTAATTATTTTTTCATCACATAAAAAACATAATTGAGGAAGGAAGTAAATAAAAGAGCTGACTGTATTTATAAAAAAATGTGAAGGAAAAAAAACAGATTAAAGGTGCCCTGAATTAACTGCATCACTGAATTAAGAACGTATAATATTTTAATTCATAGTTTAACTGTTTGAAATTAAAGAACATGTTTTATTAAATAAATGCATTAGATGTGTGAACCTACAATACCTATTAAGAAAAATAATGATTGATGTGGGTGTGACTTTTATTTTCATGCCAACCTGGAGCCTGAATGGCTTTCCTTAATCTCTGGAAGAGGGAGTGTGACAAGAATATTGCTGGTACTTACGTAGCTTACATTTTATAGCTTATTAGATACTTACGTAGCTTACATTTTATAATTGTTAAGGTGTCTAAGGGAAGAGATTTAACTTAAACATAGGAAGTTAAATTTGACATTAAAGGGACGGTCTACTTCAGAATTTGTATTGTTTAAAAAGATAAATAATCCCTTTATTACCCATTCCCCAGTTTTGTATAAACAACACTGTTGTATTAATATACTTTTTACCTCTGGGATTACCTTGTATCTAAGCCTCTGTAGACTGTCCCCTTATTTCAGTTCTTTTGGCAGATTTGCATTTTGGCCAGTCAGTGCCCTCTCATAAGTAACTCCACGGCACACATGAACTAACGCCCTATAGCTGTGAAAAACTGTCAAATGCTTTGAGATAAGCGACGAAAGGGATTCAAAATTAGCATATGAGCCTACCTAGTTTAGCTTTCAAAAAAGAATACCAAGAGAACAAAGCAAATTTGATGATAAAAGAGAATTGGAAAGTTGTTTAAAATTGCATGCCCTATCTGAGTCATAAAAGTTTAATTTTGACTAGACTGTCCCTTTAACATAAATTTTGAAACTTGTTAAATCTAACAGAGGTGATTTAAAAATCTTTTTAGTTTTTTTTTGGAAAAAATAATGTGTTTTTTTGGTCCACCACTTATGCTGTGTGAGATATCCTTATTCAGCCAGTGAGACTCTATCCCACAGACCAGCTGTGATCAAACATACACTTAGGGGCAGATTTATCGTTGTCTGTATGGACAAGGTTCACAGGTAGTGAATTATTCTGCTGGTGTCAGCAACTTGCAGGCAGCATTTGCTGACCAGATTTATTGTACAAGTGGATGCACGTGCATCACTGCTCCCTGCTCTTGTGCAATTGGTTGCTTATGAGTTAAGTCTGGGGTGATTTTTATCTGTTACCTCTGAGGTGGTGGAGAGGGCTTATGAAGCAGTAGTTTAACTTCTGCTTTATAAATATCAGTTACAGGCTTGCATGAGTGAACCAGCAACAGACAGCGGCATTTGCCCCTTACTGTTAGTTTCAATATCAAAACAAATAGCTTTGAATAAACCATTTTAAATAAAATTATGGCCCAGATTATAAGTGG
Organism: Bombina bombina; assembly: GCF_027579735.1. Classification (NCBI taxonomy): domain Eukaryota; kingdom Metazoa; phylum Chordata; class Amphibia; order Anura; family Bombinatoridae; genus Bombina; species Bombina bombina. The sequence goes on along the minus strand of NC_069501.1, from coordinate 252,212,185 downwards.
AGCACTATTGACAGTGCGTGTGCAACACATAACAGAGCTATAAAACATTTGCATGACTTGAGAAATGAAGTGTTAGGGTTAGAATAAAAGAATAACTAAATACATGTATATATTAAAATAAAGTATACCTCATATATATATATATAAAAAGATAATGTTACATGAAACCCAGGTATTTTAATTTATTTAGATCACTCATTTCCAGAGATGGAACTATACCTGAGCTAAGGTTACTTAGACAAGATAACTGAGCCAGTTGTTAACCTCAAGTACATAAAGTTACACTGTGCCATACTCGTGAGCATGAGGTGGTTACTCCTGGGCGTACATTTACCCAAGCCCATATGTAAAACCAATATCTTGCAGGACAAAACAATTACTCAGAATGCTGGCAGCTAGAGATGTGCGTTTGTTTTCGTATGATTACAAAAATGAAAATTTTTTTGTTATTGCATTCGTATAAAAAGGAATAATGAGCCATCACCTACATAAATTGAAAGAATGATGAATGTGGTATCAACTAAATTCTTTAATATATTCCTTCATTAGTTATTGTTTTAATAAAAAAACGTAATTTCTTAGCCCCCTAGCAGCCATCAGAAACTCCTGCACATATCCCGCCTCACCAACACCCCCCAATTGGAACCTCCCCACTGCACTTAACCATCCTAACTGCTGGACCACCCAACCCAACTAACCTGTGTTTAGGGGGTTAGTTGCGGTGGGGGATCCACCAGTTAAGGGCTTAGGTGTAGGGGTTAATTGTTGTAGGAGGTTTAGGAGGTAAGTAATAGCATGTTTAAAGGGACACTAAACCCAAATTTTTTCTTATATGATTCAGATAGAGCATGCAATTTTTAGCAACTTTCTGATTTACTCCTATTATCAATTTATCTTCGTTCTCTTGCTATCTTTATTTAAAAAGCAGGAATGTGATGCATAGGAGCTGGCCCATTTTTGGTTGAGAACCTGGGTTATGCTTGCTTATTGGTGGGTAAATGTAAGCCTCCAATAAGCAACTGCTATCCATGGTGCTGAACCTAAAATGGGCTAGCTGCTAAGATTTACATTCCTGTTTTTAAAATAAAGATAGCAAGAGAATGAAGAAAATTTGATAATAGGAGTAAATGAGAAAGTTGCTTAAAATGTCATGCTCTATCTGAATCACGAAAGAAAGAAAAAATGGGTCCAGTGTCCCTTTATTGGTTAGATTTAAGTCTTTGGGAGCTGCAGGGCATTTCACTGTTTTTAACCAATTTTATTTACAAATAATTTTTGTTAACAAATTTCGTCTAAATGAAGTGCCTAGCAAAATATAGATGAACTGAATTTCTTGAAAAATCTGGAACAAATGATTTGTTTGAAACATATTTTTCTCCCTTGACCCTGGATGCATCTTTCATTATATCCAACTAGACTACTTAACATTAACAAAACATTAACATGCAAGGATTTTATATCTTTATTTTTTTTGCCTTGCTGTAGCAGTTTGTGTTTGATTTAAAGGGACATTGTGTGCCTTATTTAGTCTGAAAGTGATCTTCATATTGTAACACTCTGTATTGTCTGCAGCTTACTGATTTTAGCATGAGTTTTAACCATACACCATTTTCTACACACAGTGTAAAAATATGAAAATTGCTGTCAGACTAAATAGTACAAAAATCCATTTGTTCCCAACAGCTCACCCAATCCAGTGCTGTGTATAATCACATAGTAAGATCAGCTGTACTTAGTGTTTGCTGTGTCTCTCCTTCTGTTTATTGTAATTTGACACACTGCAGTCTAGCTTCTCACTGTCACCTCTGTACTCAGAGTGTTATTTGGAGTCCAGGATAACTTAGGAATCATTGCTGATGGCTATTAGGGCAGTGGATCTAAGGTGGTTTTGTGTCATTTCAATTCTAGGTGTCTTTAATCATTCAGCTAAACCCTGCAATTGTGTAATATATAGAGATGTGATAATATACAGTATCCCATAAAAGTGAGTACACCCCTCATATTTTAATAAATATTTTATTATATCTTTTCATGTGACAACACTGGAGAATTGACACTAAATTTGTTGCCCCCTCAAAATAACTTAACACACAGCCATTAATGTCTAAACCATTGGCAACAAAAGTGAGTACCCCTAAGTGGAAATGTCCAAATTTGGCCCAATTAGCCATTTTCCCTTCCCGGTGTCATGTGACCCATTAGTGTTACAAGGTCTCAGGTGTGAATGGGGAGCAGGTGTGTTAAATTTGGTGGTATCGCTCTCACACACTTTCTCATACTGGTCACTGGAAGTTTAACACGGCACCTCATGCCAAAGAACTCTCTGAGGATCTGAAAAAAAGAATTGTTGTTCTACATAAAGATGGCCTAGGTTATAAGAAGATTGCCAAAACCCTGAAACTGAGCTGCTGCATGGTGGGCAAGACCATACAGCTTTTTCACAGGACAGGTTCCATTCAGAACAGGCCTCACCATGGTCAACCAAAGAAGTTGACTGCATGTGTTCAGCGGCATATCCAGAGGTTGTCTTTGGGAAATATATGTATGAGTGCTGCCAGCATTGCTGTAGACGTTGAAGGGGTGGGGGGTAAGCCTGTCAGTGCTCAGACCATACGCCCACACTGTATCAAATCGCTCTGTATGGCTGTCATCCCAGAAGGAAGCTACTTCTAAAGATGATGCAAAAGAAAGCCTTTAAACAGTTTGCTGAAGACAAGCAGACTAAGGACATGAATTACTAGAGCCATGTCCTTTGGTCCGATGAGACCAATATTAGCTTATTTGGTTCAGATGGTGTCAAGCGTGTGTGGTGGCAACAAGGTGAGGAGTACAAAGACAAGTGTTTCTTTCCTACAGTCAAGCATGGTGGTGGGAGTGTCATGGTCTAGACCTGCATGAGTGCTGCCAGCATTGGGGAGCTACAGTTCATTGAGGGAACCATGAATGCCAACATGTACTGTGACATACTGAAGCAGAGCATGGTCCCCTCCCTTCGAAGACAGGGCTGCAGGGCAGTATTCCAACATAATAATGACCCCAAACACACCTCCATGATGACCACTGCCTTGCTAAAGAAGCTGAGGGTAAAGGTGATGGACTGGTCAAGCATGTCTCCAGACCTAAACCCTATTGAGCATCCATTGGGCATCCTCAAATGGAAGGTGGGGGAGCACAAGGTCTCTTACATCCACTAGCTCCGTGATGTCATCATGGAGGAGTGGAAGAGGACTCCAGTGGCAACCTGTGAAGCTCTGGTGAACTCCATGCCCAAGATTGTTAAGACAGTGCTGGAAAAATAATGGTGGCCACACAAAATATTGAGACTTGGGGCCAATTTGGATATTACCACTTAGGGGTGTACTCACTTTTGTTGCCAACAGTTTAGACATTAATGGCTGTGTGTTGAGATATTTTGAGGGGACAGTAAATTTACACTTTTATACAGGCTGTACACTCACTACTTTACATTGTAGCAAAGTGTAATTTCTTCAATGTTCACTGCAATACAATATTTACAAAAATGTGAGGAGTGTGCTCACTTTTGTGGGATACTGTATAAGAGCTGGACAGTTAAAGATAATTCATGAGGAGATGGTTATGTTTCAGTATAATTTTACTGCAATAATCCTTCTATTTTTATGGTCTTTTGGCAGAATTAATGACTGTTAATAGTAAAAGTTTTGTTAATATATGTGCACATGTATTATATATCTAAATTAGATACTTTAATACATTTTTAACTAGTGATGCAGACTGTTTTCTGTTTGCTGGTACAAATTCTAAAGTAAAGGAATTATTTTTATTCTTTAACATTTTTAAAACTCTGTTTTGCATATTGCTTTACTTCATGTGACATTTCTTCCTATGATGTCTCTTACTGTAATGTCACTGATTATGAAACAATTACTGCAAATGATGAAATTCAAATTTGGCAGGATTGTGCTTTCTGTGGTTGGTCGATGTCTGTATTTGCAATACCATTGGTATTATTATAGAATGGGTTCACATATCATCTGTCTGCCAAATGTTGATGCTGTATTGTAACAATATTCATATGCCCAGAATGTGTTCCAGAGATTGGTATTGTTGTTTTTTATATGTTTTTTTATATATTTTTTATACCAGGAGATGTCCTGACCTTTTTACCATTTTTATAGACACTATTTTATACTAAATGTGATTTCAATACTATATGCTACAAATGTATTAAATTGTACCCGTGCATCTAGCGCTCTTCTTCTTTCTTTAATTATTCTATCTGGTTGAAATTTGAGGGGTTTAACATAGGTAGCAGGATACTATCTCTAGCTCTCACTCTAATCTTTATTAACTGGTATTGTCAATATTATGGGGTATGTGTAAGAGCTTGGTGCTGTAATCTGTATAATAAGCTATTAATACATCTAAATTCTACTATTACTATCAGATTGGTGTGTCTTGATTGAAGAACTGAGTGGGCGGAGCAATTAAACAGTAGGTCGTCAATACTCCGGTAGCCTGCTTGCTTACCCTGATGCAAAGTGTCCCTGGAAATGTTTTATAAATGTTGGCAACTATGCTCATGTGAGTGCCTGCTTAAAGGGATGTCATGTTTCTAGTGTGAGTGCCTATTTATAAAGATGTCATAGTGCTAATGTGAATACCTTTTTATAGGGATGATGTGCTGCTGGTGTGAGTGCCTGCTTATAGGGATGTGGTGCTGCTAGTGTGAGTGCCTGCTTATAGGAAAGTGATCCTTCTGGTATTAGTGTCTGCTTAAATAGATGATGTGCTGCTGGTGTGAATACCTGCTTATAGGGATGTGGTGCTGCTAGTGTGAGTGCCTGCTTATAGGAAAGTGATCCTTCTGGTATTAGTGCCTGCTTAAATAGATGATGTGCTGCTGGTGTGAATACCTGCTTGTAGGGATGTCATGCTGCTGGTGTGAGTACTTGCATACAGGGATGTCATACTGCTGGTGTGAATACCTGCTTGTAGGGATGTCATGCTGCTGGTGTGAGTACTTGCATACAGGGATGTCATGCTGCTGGTGTGAGTACTTGCATACAGGGATGTCATGCTGCTAGTGTGAGTGCCTGTTTATAGGGATGTCATGCTGCTGTTGTGAGCATTTGCATAAAGGGATGTCATGCTGCTGGTGTGAGTACCTGCTTATAGGGATGTCATACTGCTGGTGTAAGTACTTGCATACAGGGATGTCATGCTGCTGGTGTGAGTACTTGCATACAGGGATGTCATGCTGCTGGTGTGAGTACTTGCATACAGGGATGTCATGCTGCTGGTGTGAGTACTTGCATACAGGGATGTCATGCTGCTAGTGTGAGTGCCTGTTTATAGGGATGTCATGCTGCTGTTGTGAGTATTTGCATAAAGGGATGTCATGCTGCTGATGTGAGTACTTGCATACAGGGATGTCATGCTGCTATTGTGAGTGCCTGTTTATAGGGATGTCATGCTGCTGTTGTGAGTATTTGCATACAGGGATGTCATGCTGCTGGTGTGAGTACTTCCATACAGGGATGTCATGCTGCTGATGTGAGTACTTGCATACAGGGATGTCATGCTGCTAGTGTGAGTGCCTGCTTATAGGGATGTCATGCTGCTAGTGTGAGTACCTGCTTATAGGGATGTCATACTGCTATTGTGAGTGCCTGTTTATAGGTATGTCATGCTGCTGTTGTGAGTACTTGCATACAGGGATGTCATGTTGCTGGTGTGAGTACTTGCATACAGGGATGTCATGCTGCTGGTGTGAGTACTTGCATACAGGGATGTCATGCTGCTATTGTGAGTGCCTGTTTATAGGTATGTCATGCTGCTGTTGTGAGTACTTGCATACAGGGATGTCATGTTGCTGGTGTGAGTACTTGCATACAGGGATGTCATGCTGCTGGTGTGAGTACTTGCATACAGGGATGTCATGCTGCTGTTGTGAGTACTTGCATACAGGGATGTCATGTTGCTGGTGTGAGTACTTGCATACAGGGATGTCATGCTGCTGGTGTGAGTACTTGCATACAGGGATGTCATGCTGCTGGTGTGAGTACTTGCATACAGGGATGTGATGCTGCTGGTGTGAGTACTTGCATACAGTGATGTCATGCTGCTAGTGTGAGTACTTGCATACAGGAATGTCATGCTGCTAGTGTGAGTGCCTGTTTATAGGGATGTCATGCTGCTGGTGTGAGTACTTGCGTACAGGGATGTCATGCTGCTAGTGTGAGTGCCTGCTTATAGGGATGCCATGTTGCTGGTGTGAGTACTTGCGTGCAGGGATGTCATGCTGCTAGTCGAAGTGCATGCTTATAGGGATGCCATGCTGCTAGTGTGAGTACTTGCATACAGGAATGTCATGCTGCTAGTGTGAGTGCCTGTTTATAGGGATGCCATGCTGCTGGTGTGAGTACTTGCGCACAGGGATGTCATGCTGCTAGTGTGAGTGCCTGCTTATAGGGATGCCATGTTGATGGTGTGAGTACTTGCGTGCAGGGATGTCATGCTGCTAGTGTGAGTGCATGCTTATAGGGATGCCATGCTGCTGGTGTGAGTACTTGCATACAGGGATGTCATGCTGCTAGTGTGATTGCCTGTTTATAGGGATGTCATGTTGCGGGTGTAAGTACTTGGGTACAGGGATGTCATGCTGCTAGTGTAAGTGCCTGCTTATAGAGACCCCTTTTTTACTATTTGGATTACATTGGATCAAGATAAGAAGAGAAGACTGCGGATAATGAGTAATAAAACAAGGTTCTGTTTAGTGTTAGGTTTTTTGGGGGGAGATTTCAGTTTCAGTATACTTTTTTTTTTAAGTTTTAGGATAGGGGTTTTGAGGGGGGGCTTTTTAATTTTTCTTGTGGGTGGCTTTAATATAGGGTTTATTGCGATAAGTTTATGGCAGTTTAGGGGTTAATAGCGTAGAGATGTATAGGGGGTTTATTGTGATGGGGTTGTGGCCATTTAGGGTTAATAGTGTAGGGTTATATTGAGGTTGTGGCGGTTAAGAAGTTAATAGAGTACGGGTTATATTCCGATGGGGTTGTGGCGGTTTAGGGGTTAAATAGTATAGGGGTGTATTGTGATGGGGTTGTATCAGTTTAGGGGTTAATATAGTGTAGGGGGTTCTTGCAATGGGGGTTTAGCCAGTTTAAGGGTTAATAGTGTTAGGTTGAATAGGTTTATATTGTGTTTTTTGGGGGGTTTCATTAAAAAGAATAATGAATAAACAAATGTATTAACAAATGTCATTGATACTTAAATTTGTTATTATTTTATTTTTTGCAGGCTGCCATTTATTCATTCAGTTGTGTACAAATTAGGTAATATATGGATAAATACAGATTACTCTGAATCCGAATGCACACGGCTACTAATTAAATCTCACAAAGTATGGTATTCAGCTGGACCTTGCAAGAGATTAAACCATTATGAGGTCCTTAACCCGTACTATGAGCGGGGTATACCTGTAGTTTTTTTTTGGGGGGGGGGTTAGTTTTAGGATATGAGTTTTTAAGGGGGGGTGTTTATTTTTTTTTTTGGGGGGGGTACTTTGGCTTTAATATAGGGCTTTTTATTTTTTATATAAAACTTTTATACTTTTCATATACAACTTAGGAGGTCTTAGGTTGGGGGTCTTGGTGAGTTAGCAGTTAGGGGTTAATAGTGTAGGGGTTTATGGTGATGGGAGTTGTACCAGTTTAGGGGTTTACAATGTAGGGGGTTATATTGCAATGGGTTTTGTGGCGGTTTAGGGTTTAAGTAATATAGAGGGTTTCTTATGATGGGGTTGTGGTGTGGAAGTTTAGTGGCTAATAGTGTAGGGTTTATTGCGATGGGTTTGTGGCAGTTTAGGGGTTTATAGTATAGGAATGTGTCGGGGGTTTATTGTGATGGGGTTCTTGCCATTTAGGGTTAATAGTGTAGGGGTTATATTGAGAATGTGGAGGTTAAGAAGTTAATAGAGTAGGGGTTATATTCTGAAGGGGTTGTGGCAGTTTAGGGGTTAAATAGTATAGGGGTGTATTGTGATGGGGTTGTGTCAGTTTAGGGGTTAATATAGTGTAGGGGTTATTGCAATGGGGGTTGAGCCAGTTTAGGGGTTAATAGTGTTGGGTTGTATATATTTATATTATGTTTTGGGGGGGGTTTCATTAAAAAGAATATTAAATAAACAAATGTATTAACAAATGTCATCAATACTTAAATTTGTTTATTATTTTATTTTTTGCAGGCTGCCATTTATTCATTCAGTTGTGTACAACTTAGGTAATATTTGGACAAATACAGATTAGTCTGAATCCAAATGCACACGTTGTCTACTAATTAAAGCTCACAAAGGATGTTATTCAGCTGGAGCTTGCAAGAGATTAAACCATTATGAGGTAAGTAGGTCATATTGTCCCTTTATCTGGTCAGGTCCTATGTGTCATAATAAATGCCAGGGAGCCTTGCATTTCATCTGATGTAGTATAGAGCTGGCATAAGTGAGGGTGTTTGGACTTTGCATCTTATCAGTTATGAAGGGACATTAAAAGGGGGCAGATGATGAAATGCCAGATAATAGAGATCTTGGAATAAGAGTTCTAACAACTAAGGAACCTGTACTGGAACATTATATCCATAGCTGCAGGGCATAGGGTCCATGCCCATGTGGCAGATTCATAATCTAATTAACACCCAGGTTTTCATAATTAGGTTTACAGACCCCTCATGTAAGTTGAAAGGTAGCTCTATTTGGATGTCTTATACAAGACATGTCTAGTGTTGGGGTACTATATATCTATTGTTGTAAATTTTACTCTAGAACTACTATATATATGGTTTAGAGATATCCAGACAGATTGGGGTGTATTCTCCACATACTCATAAGGGACAAGTTCATATCCTCCCCTTGTTCCATACATATTTACTACCTACAGCGTGATGATCACCTATTAATTGAAGGTTGGGGTCTCATATCTAGATAGATATATCCCATCTCCAACTACATCTTCCTGACCCATACTTTTAAATGTGACACATAATTGCTTAGCCTATTATTAGAAGACTTAGCTATCTGGTAGGGAATATAATGAGTTGGTGATATTTTAGTTATATTCCTGCCTATAATTGCATGTATTGTCTAGGTGTTTGTATATTATTACCTAAGGTACATTTCAAACATTTCTGAATATATTTATACTGTAACAGATAAATACCGGACTGTATATCCCTGCCTCCATGTGTTCATGGCTATTAGAATTTTGGCTCTGCCCCTCCCTCAGTTTTTGTTTACTGAGTAAACAAAGGAATGTAGATTTCATAGAACTTCTCCCTATTATTTATTATATATTTGTTGCAACTTAGCGGCTATGAATATCCCCATCCTTATTCATTCTCTATTACACAATTGATCTAGATAGTACTATTCCCAAGTTTTTATATTTTTTTACATTTTTTGGCCAAAAGTTACCACCTTCTGGTCTGGGAAATAATATGTCATAGATATAAAAGAGGTCAGAAATCAAATATACAGGATGTTCGTTTTCAATCACATGTTTATCTTTTAAAATGTTTATATTCTCTGTATGCTAGATGTGAATTATGGGCTTTATCTGATAATCATACAATTGTGTAGACTTATGCCTATGTCCATAACTGTCCTGTAAGCTTGTTTATGTTTATAAGTTGCATGACCTCAATAAAAAAAAGGGGGGCAGATGTCCATTCAATCAGCAAGGAATCATTTGAATTTGGTTAGGTCTGATAATAAAGCTGCTATTATGGGTCCAGCAGGCATCCTAAATCTGTTATGGTCTGATGAAGTATATAGCTGATACAAGTGAGGAACAGGAACCCTAGATGTAAAGAATTAATATGTCATTAAAATATGTCATTTTGTGTGGTATTACTATGGTTTATACATTATCCAGGGGGAATTTCCATTGCCCCTATTCCCAATTACAATGTGTGCTGTGTATTTTCTTAGACAGCAGATTGTATATATTGTTGCTCATATAAAGTTGCCATGCTGTTGTTTATTGTACAAATTTAAATAATGGTGTTTGAGTCTGTATCTTTGTCTGTGTCTTTGTCTGTGTGTCTTTGTATGTGTATGTGTCTTTTGAATATGTATGTGTGTCATTGTGTGTTTCTGTGTGTCTGTATCTGTAAACATTTCTGTAAGTGTGTGTTTCTGTGGGTTTGTGTATGTGTGTAAGTGTTTATGTGGGTGTCTGAGTGTGTGTCTGTATGTCTTTGTATTTGTGTGTGTCTTTTGTATATGTATGTGTGTCATTGTGTGTGTCTGTGTGTTTGTAAGTGTAAACATTTCTGTGAGTGTGTGTTTCTGTGGGTGTCTGAGTGTGTGTATGAGTGCTTCTGTGTGTATTTCCATGTTTGTGTATGTGTGTTATTACATTTACAACTTCACTCAAGAATATAGTACGCACACATTTTAGTCACTTGGCCAAAAATTGCACATGTCAAAATTTTGGGGCACAATTCTAGCTTTCTTGCAGCAAACCATTTAAGAAGCACTTGTATAGGGAAATGGTAGCAAATTGGAGGTGCTTGGTTTACATATGGCCTTCATATTTCACTGGAAGTCCCAATTCTTTCCAGTCAAGTAGGAAAAAAATCCTATTACCATCACCACATAACAAATATGCACACATATAATATCTTTTGCATCATTAAAAATCTGTATTCCATTAAAACTATTTTTTCTCCATTAAAATTATTTTTCTCCATTAAAATATTCTCTTCCACTAACACACATATTGTAATAACAACTGCTGTGGTCCCCTTGAGGGCTGTATATGTGACCCTTTGAATGACACTGGCTGCCCACCTCTGGAGTGGAGCCTTGTGATACATGATGAACTCCTGATTCCCAGAAGTGAAATACTCAGCAAGTTTGTTGGGTGTTTGCTTTGCTCCGTTGGTTTTTGTTGACAGCTCTAGCTGTTCATCACTTTATCCAGTATTGGTTTCCCAGATTGCATAGAGAAGGATCCCTGTGGTTGAACTTATGGGATATTTGCTTGAAGCAATGGGAGTTTACCCTGTTTTATACATATGTAAGCGTATTCTCTGCTCCCATGTATACCTGCTCATTGAACTGAGCAAGGAAATCAATATGGAATAATTGTGTTCCAGTTGCTTGCTTACCTTTTTCATCTTATTTGAGCATGAAACTGTCAGGGAGCTTTTAGGTGTTGAGAATTAGTTCTTTTTCAATATGACAGCTATACTTGTGTGATGCTTCTTAGTTTGCTATATCCTGATGTCTAATTTCGGATTTTTTTTTTTTTTTTCCTTTTAGTATGTGCTTTTGTGATGGTCTGAAAGCTCTTTGTTTGGTAGAGAACTAGTTTACTCATGGACATGGAAGTAAGTAGTTTGATAAAGTCTGTACCACCCCAGGATACTTTTGCAAGACACTCTGCAATGAATAGGTCATTTAAAAAAGGACTGTTATAGCCTCTTATTAACTTTATGTTGGTACATTGCATGTACTCAGGTGCTGAATAGTAGGTAGGTATGGTTCATGCACACAGCGTACCCACCAATCAGCACCCATGTAAGAGCAGAGGCTGGCACTGGGCATATGCATGTAGTGCCAATCTCATTGTTTAAGATAGGCTAAATCAGCCTTTACAGTGAATGTTCAGTAGACAACTGCTGCTTGGTAGATTATGTTCCTTTAGGTAAAAGGCAGAAGAACGTATATATAACAGTGGGACTATATCGGCTAGATTATGAGTTTTTGTCGGTAATGGTGTGCAGGGCTAACGAGCATTTTATGCTCGCCGCTCACCTACAGACAACGCTGGTATTACAGGTTTTTTTAAACCCGGCGTTAGCCACCGAAAAGTGAGCGGAGAGCAAAATTTAGCTCCACATCTCACTGTAATACCAGCGCTGCTTACGGTAGCGGTGAGCTGGCTAAACGTGCTCGTGCACCATTTCCCCATAGGGATCAATGGGGCAGAGCTGGCTGAAAAAAAGTCTAACACCTGCAAAAAAGCAGCATTCAGCTCCTAACACAGCCCCATTGATTCCTATGGGGAAATACATTTATGTCTACACCTAACAACCTAACATGAACCCCGAGTCTAAACACCCCTAATCTTACACTTATTAACCCCTAATCTGCCGCCACTGACATCGTCGACATCTGCATTATATTATTAACCCCTAATCTGCAACTACAGACACCGCTGCCACCTACATTATATGTATGAACCCCTAATCTGCTGCCCCCAACGTCGCCGACACCTACATTATATTTATTAACCCCTAATCTGCTGCCCCAATGTCGCCGCAATCTAACTACAATTATTAACCCCTAATCTGCCGCCCCCAACATTGCCACCACTATATTAAAGTTATTAACCCCTAAAACTAAGTCTAACCCTAAACCTAACACCCCCTAACTTAAATATAATTTAAATAAATCTAAATAAAATAACTACAATTAACTAAATTATTCCTATTTAAAATAAACCCTAGGATAGCTAGAATATAACTAATAGTTACATTGTATCTATCTTAGGGTTTATTTTTATCTTACAGGCAACTTTGTATTTATTTTAACTAGGTACAATAGTTATTAAATAGTTATTAACTATTTGATAGCTACCTAGTTAAAATATAGACAAATTTATCTGTAAAATAAAACCTAACCTAAGTTACAATTACACTGAACACTACACTATAATTAAATAAATTAAATAAACTAAATACAATTAATTACAATTAAATAAAATTATCTAAAGTATGAAAAAAAACCCCACTAAATTATAGAAAATAATAAAATAATTACAAGATTTTTAAACTAATTACACCTACTCTAATCCCCCTAATAAAATAAAAAAGCCCCCAAAATAATAAAAAGCCCTACCCTATACTAAATTACAAATAGCCCTTAAAAGGGCTTTTTGCGGGCATTGACCCAAAGTAATCAGCTGTAAAAAAAAGTACAATACCCCCCCCCCAACATTAAAACCCACCACCCACACACCCAACCTTACTCTAAAACCCACCCAATCCCCCCTTAATAAAACCTAACACTAACCCCTTGAAAATCACCCGACCTTGAGAAGTCTTCACCTAACCGGGCCAAAGTCCTCAACGAAGCCGGGCAGAAGTGGTCCTAGAGACAGGCAGAAGTCTTCATCCAAGCCAGGAAGAAGAGGTCCTCCAGACGGGCAGAAGTCTTCATCCAGACGGCATCTTCTATCTTCATCCATCCGGAGCGGAGCAGGTCCATCTTCAAGACATCCGACGCGGAGCATCCTCTTCATCCGGAGTCTTCTTACTAAATGACGGTACCTTTAAGTGACGTCATCCAAAATGGCGTCCCTTCAATTCCGATTGGCTGATAGGATTCTATCAGCCAATCGGAATTAAGGTAGAAAAAATCCTATTGGCTGATGCAATCAGCCAATAGGATTGAAGTTCAATCCTATTGGCTGATCCAATCAGCCAATAGGATTGAGCTCGCATTCTATTGGCTGATTGGAACAGCCAATAGAATGCGAGCTCAATCCTATTGGCTGATTGGATCAGCCAATAGGATTTTTTCTACCTTAATTCTGATTGGCTGATAGAATTCTATCAGCCAATCGGAATTGAAGGGACACTATCTTGGATGACGTCGCTTAAAGGTACTGTCATTTAGTTTGTTCAATTGTCTCCTTTGTTTTCTGTTTGTTTGTTGTGGCATTATGTTCAAACATACCGCCTAATGGCTCTGAATTTTTATTTTTGAATTTGTACATGTTCTTGCTGGTTAATAAATAAATTAAAAAAAAAAAAAAAAAAGCCTGTATGTGGCTACCCTTGACGCCAATTTAGTCAGTAGAATGTTTGTTTACAGTTTTTGCCGCAGCTATTACACATGCCATGAAATATAAATATAATACTGGTAAATTGTGAATCTGCTGGGCCTGCTGAAAAAAAAATATTATTTGTGTGGATCGCTTACTGAAAGTTCTGTTAGGAGAAGTATTGAGCACCAAATGTATACACACAATCTTCCTACTATATAGGATCTCCTAACCTGAGCCCAAATGAAATACAAATGTATACACACAATCTTCCTACTATATAGGATCTCCTAACCTGAGCCCAAATGAAGTACAAATGTATGGTCGTTAAAAAACGTATTTAATATATACAATGATATAATAAAAGACCAATATGCAGAAAACAATAAGATTGATAAAAACAAATTTGCGCAAATGTAGAATATTGTGCTGCACTTTCCATTAAAAAAATGTCAGATAGTCCATAAACAGTGTGTCCATGATTCCAGAAAAAAAAGAATTATATTGTGAAGGAAAAAATGAGTCCAAAGTCCTTAAAGGGACATAATACTCATATGCTAAATCACCTGAAACTGATGCAGTATAACTGTAAAAAGCTGACAGGAAAATATCACCTGAGCATCTCTATGTAAAAAAGGAAGATATTTTACCTCACAATTTCCTCAGCTCAGCAGAGTAAGTTCTGTGTAAAAAGTTATACTCAGCTGCTCCCAGCTGCAGGTAAAAAAATTAAAAAAAATGAAGAAATGAACAGCAGCCAATCAGCATCAGCAGTGCTGAGGTCATGAACTCTTACTGTGATCTCATGAGATTTGACTTAACTCTCATGAGATTTCATAGTAAGCTTCCTTTACCTGATTGGTGAAATAATATGAGAGTGCACGATGCTAGTCCCTTCAGATGTCCCAGGACAAACACACTAAAATGCTGCTTAGAAATCCTTTACAATGGGAGGTGGCTACTGAGGAACTTTTGAGGTAAAATAGCTCCCTGGAGGAGAGCATCGACGTAGGGGATGGTGACCCCTATCTGAGGCAGTGGAGCAGTCCTGGGGGATATTAGGTGGAGTGCGGAAGTCACTCACCCTCTTCTGTTCCTGCAACCACAAGGTGAAGTTCGGCTAAGGCTTGCGGTTGCAGTAACGGAGAAGATGAGTGACATTGCAGAGCAGGTGCAGCAGCTGGCAGAAGCGAAGGGCCTGGACTGGCTAAGGGCTTACCTGACGGCGGCGCATCCCTCCGGACCCGTATCTTCGGCAGTTGCAAGCGGGACGGATCACGGCAGGCCGCATCGGCGGTCGAGGCCTCCGGAACGGCTATCTCCCGACGGCGGCAGGACAAGGAGGAGCGGGAGCGGCGCTGGGCCTGAGAGAGGTGGCATCGAGCCCAGGCGCCGGTCGTCGACCAGAGGAGGCGGATCGAAGGAGCCAGCGCGTGTGCTGATTGAGGAGGCCACGAGGAGGACGTCTAACAGGAGCTGTGACGCGGCAGGTAAGGCCAGGCGGGGAGAGGGGCTGGGCCTCAGTGGCGGCAAGAACGGGCGGGAGCCTACGGCCCAGGAGAATAGGCCTGCTAACCAGGGAGCCGGGGAGACGGCGGGGGAGGGTTTTCCTCAGGCCTCCAATACACAACGGGAGCAGGGAGAGGAGACAGAAATGCAGCAGCGGAGGGGGGCTAGCAAAGGAAAGGGGAAGGCTATGACGGGCAAGAAAGGGGGGGTAGTAGGTGAGGAGCAGGGGGTAACGGCGACCAGGAGTATGGGGAATGAGACTCCTGGGGGGGCCAAAAGAAAGGAAAAGGGCTGTCAGTTGGCTAGAGCAGTAACGATAAGGGGTGCTGAAAGGGGGGTTTCCAGACAGGGCGCAGCGGAGGCCCAAAGGGAAATAAGGGAGCAAGAGTTGGGTGCCCAGAGGGGGGTTGGGGTTAGAGGGGTCAGTAGTGGAGAGGGGCTATTAGCAGCGAGGGGGGAGACAAATGGGGGGGTGCTTGCTAGGGGGAGTGAGGGGGTGGGCCCCGCGAATAGAGATGAAGGGGGGGTAGGGGTGGAGATGCACAAGCAGAAGGGGGGGGGCTAGGTTAGGGCAAGGGAATACCAGGGGTGGGAGGGGACGGGGGGTTAAGAGGGCAGCTAGTGGAAGGGGACAAGGTAAGAGGGGGCTTGGGGGATTAGGGGGACGGGCGGGCTTGGGCAGGGCTAACGTGTCTTCTTTAATTCCAGCAGGTGTGGAGGAGGAGTTGGAGGGACAGCGGGGTGGTGGGGCAGAACTTTCTGCTGAGACGGAGGGACAAGACCTGGAAGGAGATGCACTGTGGATAGACTACACTTACAGTGATCTGGAATCGGATGATCCTGGAGAGGGCACTTCTTCGGGACCGGTGGCAGCACGGCAGGTAGGGGACCTGGCCGCTTTGGAGCAGTTAATCAGGTCCTTGGGATCAGGGGGTCGTGGGCGGGAGGGTAGTGGGGAAAACGTGGAGGGTAGGCATGGGCTGGGATCTAGTGAAGGAAGTATTAGGAGTGTAGGTCAGGTTAGGGATTTCACTGTCTCCTCTTTACAGATACGGCCGCGGGGGGAGGACCCCCTGGTGCGCCACTGCCCGAGAAGGTCGGGAGAGGAACGGCGTCGGGATAAATCCCGTTCGCCCAGAGAGAGGATGCAGCAGCGGAGAAGGGGACGATCCCCTACGTGGGGGAGGATAGACAGATCCCGGGAGAGGAGCAGTCGGAGGAGGAGATCTCGGTCTCCATCACAAAGGAGGAGGTCGACCAGACCCAGAGGGAGGGAGCCTAGGCAACAGCCGGACACCGGGACAGGGGTAGCGGCAGTGCCGATGGAAGTGGCCGGAGCTGGAACGGCGCCCAGGAGTGGAGGTGAGGGTGCTAACACTGACACGGGTGTGGCTGGAAGAGAGCATGACGTAGGTGTGCAGAGTATGATGACTGGCTTAAAGGATCTGCTGACGCAGTTTGAAAGGCGGCTGGTGGGGCAGCAAGGGAACGTTGCAGCAGCTTGGGGAGTAGGGTCCGGGACAGCGGTGGCGGGCGCA
Organism: Bombina bombina; assembly: GCF_027579735.1. Taxonomy (NCBI): domain Eukaryota; kingdom Metazoa; phylum Chordata; class Amphibia; order Anura; family Bombinatoridae; genus Bombina; species Bombina bombina. The sequence continues at coordinate 252,195,327 of NC_069501.1, read as the reverse complement.
AGCCAGGGGGCTGGTAACTCAGGACAGGGATCAGGTGGGGCGGTACCCGTGACTGGGGGGGTAAGTAGTGTTAGTGAAGGGCTAAAGGTGCCAGAGAGCGCCATGAGAAGACCTTGCCTGTGCTCAATTGGGCCGCTAGGGATCCATCTTACTCAGGAGCTTAAGGAGAAAATATGGAAGAGAGAGTTCTTGGAAATATTTTCTCTGCTGCCGCTGGAACAAGTGTTGGAAATTAAAGAAGACACGAAAGGTGACAAGGAGAAGAAAGAAGAGGACGAAAGGAAGAAGAGGTATCGTAAGTTGCCAAAAACGTTATCTAACTGGTCGAGGGCATTTAGCATTCTAGCGGCGGTCGTAGGCGAAAAATTCCCGGAGCAATGCTCTGCGTTGTTCTGTTATTACGACGAGATCTCGGGGGCATATAGGACCTACGGGGGACTAGCGTGGTGGCGGTATGATGAACAGTTCCGCCAGAGGATGGCAGTGAGGCCGGAGATGAGGTGGACGAACAGGGATATGGGGATTTGGCTAGAGTTAATGACTCCGCTGCGTGGGTCCTTTCGGGGCATCGGGGGAACGGGGGGAGGAGGATCGTCCTCTAACAACGGGGGGAGTGGATCAGCCGTTGCTATCAGAAAGGGGCTCTGCTTCCAGTATAATGAAGGGCAATGTAAATTTGGAACGGGGTGCAAGTACAACATGCTTGCTCAGGATGCGATGGTTGCCCATTCATGGGCAAAGTGTTTCAAGAGAAGCGGGGGAGGGGGGAAATCGGGTGAGGCTGCTGCTAAGAGCCAGGACACCGGTGAGGGTAAGAAGGATGGTTCCTTGGTTAGAACGATTCGCTAGGGCCCGGGGTAAGGCGGGTGATGCGGAACTCTTGCTGACAGGTTTTAGCTCTGGGTTCCGGATCCCGTTTGAAGAAAAAGGGGGGGTACAAATTTCGGGGAATCTGAAATCGGCAAAGGAATTGCCGGAGGTGGTTCAAGGTAAACTCGACAAGGAAGTGGCTTTGGGGAGGATGGCGGGCCCCTTTTCTCACCCGCCTTTTCGGAATTTGAGGGTATCTCCGTTGGGGGTGGTTCCAAAAAAGGCAGCAGGGCAGTACCGCATGATCCACCACTTATCCTACCCAAAAGGGGCATCAGTTAATGATGGGATCGACCCTGCAGTAGCGGCTGTTAGGTATGCTTCATTTGACAAGGCTGTGGGGCTGGTAAGGGATGCTGGCGTGGGGGCATTAATGGGTAAGGTCGATGTGGAGGCTGCCTTTCGGCTATTGCCGGTTCACCCGGTGTGTCATCATTTACTGGGTTGTTTTTTCCAGGGTTCTTTTTACGTGGACCTTTGCCTTCCGATGGGTTGCTCCATATCGTGTGCTTACTTTGAGAAGTTCAGCACCTTTGTGGAATGGGTCGTGCGGCAGCAAGCGGGGCTGGGTTCGGTCGTCCATTATTTGGACGACTTCCTATTTGTGGGGGCCGCCGAATCTTTGAATTGTGTTAGGCTAATGGACCAATTTTTTAGGGTAGCTGAAGACTTTGGAATCCCCGTCGCCCATGAGAAAACCGAAGGTCCAACCACCACGTTGAGTTTCTTGGGGATCGAAATTGATTCCATTCAGATGGAGTGCCGATTGCCATTGGACAAGCTGAACGACCTAAAGGGGGTCATTTCGGGGGCGCTAAGGAAGCGCAGGCTTCGCCTTTGCGAGATCCAGTCATTAGTGGGCAAGCAAACTTTGCGTGTAGAATTATTCCGGTGGGGAGGGTTTTCTGCAGGAGGCTCTCCCCTTGGCACTGCGGGAGTCGCGGCCCAAAAAGGTGGATTTCCTTGGGGGAGGACCTTAAAGAAGACTTAAGAATATGGTTTGTCCTTTTTGGCAGAGTTCAATGGTCGGGCGTTGGTGCACGGACAGGCGGGTGTCGAATGATGAGCTGCACCTGTTCACGGATGCAGCGGGGTCTCTGGGCTTTGGAGCATATTGCCAGGGGAGCTGGTGGCTGGAAATGGCCGGCACAATGGGTTTGCCAAGGTCTAACGAAGAATCTGGTCTTTTTGGAACTCTTTTCCGTTACTGGTAGCTGTGCGGTGTGGAGGGACAGGATTAAAGATAAAAAGGTGGTATTCCATTCGGATAACTTGGGGGTGGTCTTTGCTGTTAATAGGTTGACATCTTGCTCCCTGCCGGTGGTTCGCCTGTAGAAGGCTGTTTGTGCTGGACTGCATGCGGATGAATGTGCTGTTTCGCGCTGTGCATGTGCCGGGTTACCAGAATGTTGTAGCTGATGCTCTTTCTCGCTTTCAGTGGTCGAGATTCCGGGAGGTGGCACCAGAAGCGGATTTGGTAGGAGTCGATTGCCCGCCAGAGTTGTTGGATTTGGAAGTAATGGAATTAATCAAGGTGGCGAGGGGAGCGGTAGCTCCAGGTACGTGGAATGCTTATGTTCGGACAAGGAGGCAATGGTGGGAGGTGATCGAGTCAGAGGCATAGAGCTTCTAGGGAAGGGTGGATTCAGGGGCTGTTATCTTGGATTGACGAGTGGAACAGTAGGAGGATTTCTAGATCACTGGTGAGGAGAAATATGGCAGCTTTAAAATTCCTGTTTAAACTCTTGGGGTGGGAAGATCTGACGGAATTGTTCCTTGTCCGTCTGGCAGTCAAAGGGTTGTGTAAGAAAAAGGTGGAAAAGGACAGGCGGAGGCCAATTGGCTTCCAACTTCTGCTGCGGATATTGGCCGTCTTGCAGACGGTGTGCACCTCAAGGTATGAGGTATTGTTGTTTAGAGCAGTTTTCTTCGACAGCATTCTTTGGAAGCTTTTCGGGTATCAGAACTGGTGGGGGCAAATAGGTGGGATGGGGGAGGCATACAAGCCAAGGATGTGTCTATCAAGGATGAGGTGGTCTGGTTGTGGCTCCGGGGGTCCAAGACGGACCAGGAGGGGCGGGGTAGGTTGATAAAGCTGGGGGAAGCACGGGGGGCGGGGTGCCAGTTGCACACATGAGGGCATTTTTGGATGTCCCCGGCTCAGATTTCCTTACCGTTGTTTATACACAAAGATGGCTCGGGATTATCACGTTTTCAATTCTTGGCGGTGCTTCGGCGGGCGTTTAAAGGAGCTAGGGTACACGGCGGAAGAATTTGGAACACATTCGTTCCGAATTGGGGCTGCCACTGAAGCCGCTAGTTTGGGTTTGGGGGAGAGTGTGATAAAAAGGATTGGTGGTTGGAAGTCTGGATGTTTTCGTTCATATGTTAGACCTGATCTGGTTGTTTAGGATGCTTTTCTTGTTTTTTAGGTCAAGTTCAGTGTTGGATTGTGGGCCACTCCTATATATATTGGGCCCGTAAGGCGGCAGCGGTCATGGAGGAAGGTGCACAATTGAAATTTAAAGAGGAGGCAGTTGTGTATTGCGGTGGCTTGGTGTCAGGGGCTTGAGGTGGGACCAGGTCTGAGGAAGGTAGTCGACCATGCTAGGTTATTCAAGCCTCCGGACATTCTGGTCATCCATGCGGGAGGCAATGATTTGGGTTCCTGTCCCAAAAAGAGTTGGTGGATAAGATCACGGCGGGACTTGGGTAGACTGAGGGATTTATTCCCTTGGGTGATAATAGTTTGGTCCGATATTGAACCGCGTTCATCGTGGAGGGCAGCATGGGATTTTAGGAAGTTGGAGGCCTCTAGAAAAAAAGATTAATAGGACAGTGACCAGTTTTTGTGGGCAGACTTGGTGGGTTTTGGCATTCGCCATGTAGAATTTGAAGGGAGACAGGTTCGTTGTTTCTTCTTAAAGGATGGTGTACATCTCAATGAGGTGGGATTGCACCTCTTTAATTTTACATCAAGGAAGGGGTGCAGAAGGCCCTTAGCCCGGGTGGGGGTGGCTCGTCAGTGACGTGCCTGTGGCGGGGGGTGCTTGTCTTTTATGTGTGGTTAGGTGAATGGGTACCTCCCTAAAGAGGCGGGAGAGAGTTGGGGGGGATGTACCTGGTGGGTATGCCAGTGGAAGTACATCTCTTAGCAAGCATCACAGATTATGAGGTTAATGTGTTAACGGTTTTAAGTGTTTGTTGAATGCATAGTTATATATTATAAAAGATTTAATAAATCGCGGGCTACGGCCTTTACACCCACTTTTGTGTCTTGTATTCATTATTAGCGGAACGTATGCCTAGTATGGGGTCATAGCTCCCTGGAGGAGAGCATCGACGTAGGGGATGGTGACCCCTATCTGAGGCAGTGGAGCAGTCCTGGGGGATATTAGGTGGAGTGCGGAAGTCACTCACCCTCTTCTGTTCCTGCAACCACAAGGTGAAGTTCCCTCCCTCCTCCCCTTTTGTGAGATGTTGTGGTTTTAGCAGGGTAGCGGGGGGTGCTTGTCTTTTATGTGTGGTTAGGTGAATGGGTACCTCCCTAAAGACCGGCGGAGGAGAGAGTTGGGGGGGATGTACCTGGTGGTATGCCAGTGGAAGGTACATCTCTTAGCAAGCATCACAGATTATGAGGTTAATGTGTTAACGGTTTTAAGTGTTTGTTGAATGCATAGTTATATATTATAAAAGATTTAATAAATGCGGGCTACGGCCTTTACACCCACTTTTGTGTCTTGTATTCATTATTAGCGGAACGTATGCCTAGTATGGGGTCATATCTTTCTTTTTTACATAGAGATGTTTCAAGTGATATTTTCTAATCAGCTTTTTACATCTATGCTGCATCACTTTCAAGTGCTTAAACATTTGGGTATTATGGCCCTTTAACTTGTAGCAAAAAGAGATATCCTTGTAGGAAATATTAATTCCATAGAGAAAAAAAATAAAATATATAAAAGTTTGTATGTGTTGGTTACAAAGTCCAAAAAAGTTTCTGGTGCAAAAATTTATTTGTAAGAAAACAGTGTTCGTATCTGTTATCCAAGATGAAAAGAGAAAAAGAACAATTACCGGACTATTTGGGAATCATGATAATAAGAACCTGAGCCGCTAATAAGTCAGTGTCTATGCATTTCAGACTTAAGCAAGGCCACAGCCAAAGGGTTAAAAGTATTGCATGTGATAAAGAAATATTTGGCAATTTAAAATGCTTTGGTTAAAATGTTAACCAACTACTTGTAATACTTAGTCATGTTATTGATAGTGTTGGGCCAAGTAGCACCAAGTGCAAAGCTAACCATTCATCATTGATTGTGCAAAATGACAGCTGTCAGGGTTATAGCCTCTCTAGCAGGATGGAGCCCCAATGGCAGGGGTATCGGAAGCTGGGCAGATTGCATAGCAATAGACTGTAGAGTCAAATATATACAACTGTCTTACTTATAAGGAGAAAGTTACACATGCAAATAGCAATAATATCCTGAAACAGATTGTGGGCTCCATGTACTAAGCAGCGAAAGCTGCTCCAGAGCTCTTGCTCATAAGACCACTGCATCTTAACTCTGAGGTGGCAAGGGGATATCACTGTTATCACTGTTTTAAGGCTGTGACACACTGCAAGCGGAGCGGTGCGCAGCGTGAAGATGCGGCTGTGCGCGCTCAGTGTGTCCTGCCTTTTCATCTCTGAGCACTCTGCTGGGTCCAGGTCACGTAGCTGAGCGCTCAGAGATAAAATAATTGAACTTCAGAAGCGATGCGACGCGGTGCGAAGCAGCTGCATCGCCTCGCGCTGCATCGCTTGCAGTGTGTCACAGCCTTTAGTGCTAACTTTTTTCTCTGGTATATGCACGTGAAGCGATAGTTTGGTATACTCAGTGCACCAGCATTTTAAATACTTGTGTTGCTCATATCGGCAGTGGGGCTTGTATCATGTCAGCAATGAATAATTTAAGTCATTAGCAGATGGTACAAGCACCTTAGGCTCTCTGAGCAAGTGCTGTACTTAAAATGCTGGTGCACAGTGCATACTTAGATACACTTTTGAAACAGTTATATCTTTTATTAGAAGCATTTTTGCTAATGCATGTAGATTATAAAAATGCTTCGAATCAAAACTGAAATGCATCCACATGGAAACCAATTTTGGCTGGAATGTCCCTTTAACTGGAGAAAACTGTACAAACTACTAAAGCTGATGTTCAGGTGCAAGTTGAGACAGACAAATTCCAAGTTCTGAAGTTCCCATTTCTGGGCCAAGCAAAAGGGAGCGTCTACTTCTGGGCCAAGCAAGGGATACCAGAGTGTTGAATATAGGCTGCAAGAAGCAGCAGACAGAGGCAGTGCTGAAGTCAGGATAAACAAATAGGCACAGCAGGCAATAAGGTACTGGAGATGGGAAACTGAAACAGAGGAAGTTCAAGCAAAAGTACTAACTGTGCTAAATGCAGAGACAAGGTCAGGACAGTCAAAGATTCAAATGCAGGTAAGTATCAAGTCCAAACATAGTCAAGGAAATCCTGCAGTAAGCAGGAACGATAAACACCCAAAACACTTCAATGCCTGAGCAAGGCATAAAGGAATAGGCTGCACAATAGATAGTCAGAGAGCACTTCCCTGATTGGTTGGCATCCAGAGAGGGTGGAGCTGGGAGACACACCTGCTGGTGATAATATTCTTGCATGGTCCTCTGAAAGTAAACATCCTCTAGTGGTACAAACAGAGCAAGCCAAATTCCGAACCTGGAGTGCCTGCTTCTATCCACCAGAGAAGTCCTGCCTTGCAGTTTTTATTATTCACAAATAAGAGCTTATGGGATCCTGACACACCGCATGTTATCAGTAGCGCTCCACTTATAATCTATGTTTATCTAAAAATGAATACTATATAATTGTGCAAAGGTTGCCATGAATCTCTTGTTTACACTTTTAGTATCCAATTATACTTGTTCAAGATAGGAAGTTTTAAGGGGTATGAGTAAGAGTAAGAGTGTGAGGTATGCATTAAATGAATTGAAAATAATATGATATGTTATTTAAGGAGAATGCTGAGAAAGGTAGCAAGAGGTAACACTCAATTTACAATATTCAGAATATAGTGGATGGATGGCACATTTTAATGCAACTAATTACTATCAGCAATAGGCAAACTAAGGTTAAAGTTGGCTTGAGGTCACAGCTAGTGGGACAAAACTGAGCTTAGTGCTTAAACCAGGAGGTCAAAATGACACCACTAAACCACAAAAAAGTGAGAGGTGTTGCTCTTTATACTTCCTGTCTGTACTTCATTCATTGGCAAACTGAAGTCTGAGCTTCATTCATTGGCAAACTGAAGTCTGAGCTTCATTCATTGGCAAACTGAAGTCTGAGCTTCATTCATTCATTGGCAAACTGAAGTCTGAGCTTCCTTGTTCCTATAACATTTGCAACTTCAAAGGTGTTGAATGTGAAAAACTGTTAACAACATGAATAATGACACAGATGCAATAATTGAGGAACAATAACATTTATTGAAGCACAAAGGCCAGATTCTCTTCAAGACTGCTTCTAGCGATCTATCCCAAATGTTAATCACATGGTTATAGGGGAACAGGAATGTGTTATTATTTATAATAGGGATTACTGCTTGTTAACTTTGAATTGATTTTCGTGACGCAAGCTTATACCAGAACAGATTGTTGATGGCTTCATGAACATAAAAAAGGATATTCATCAGATGAGTGTATTCAGATGGTACAGATGTTTGTGGTAACAAAACACTAACAAGCAGAACCAAAGCATCCCAGATAAGCCCTAAGTCTATATCATGTATGATAATGAGAATTTAGGATAATAAGAGGATGAATGAGGAACATCCTGTAGCATCATTATGTGTCTTCTTTCTCTGTTATATTTGTTTATTTGTCAAACGACACCAGACACATATACGTTTGTTATATTCTTTGACAGAGACAAGTACAGAATAACATAACATATTTTGATATGAAGAAAAAGAATGTATCTATAGTTAATAGTTAAAGTATGTTAGTGCAAAGGAAAATGCATTACGAAAAAAAAAGCTTTTTACAAATACTACTAAATACAATAATTAACTATCACCTAGATTACAAGTTTTGCGTTCGGGTTTTAACGCTGAAAAAAATGGCCATTTCAGCTTTAAAACCGAACGCAGCCATTACGAATGTTGTCGATATAACTGTACCGCAAGCATTTTTAAATTATGATTTCAGAGTAGATCATGTAAAGCATTTATTTTGACTAGACAGAAAAGTAGATTAATCATTTATGAGAGATAGACAGGCAGATGTATACATACTGTAAATACATATATAATTACATATATAGACAGACTGGCAGATTTATACATTATATATATATATATATATATATATATATATACATACATATATAATTACAGACATACATAGACAGGCAGATGCATACATATATACATTCATATATAATTACATACATAGATAGACAGGAAAATGCATACATATGTATTGTACATATATTATTACATACATAGATAGACAGGCAAATGCATACATATGTATTGTACATATATAATTACATACATAGATAGACAGGCAAATGCATACATATGTATTGTACATATATTATTACATGCATAGATAGACAGGCAGATGCATATATATATACATATATATAATTACACACATAGACAGGCAGATGCATACATATATACATATATAATTACATATATGTATATATATATATATATATATATATATATACACATACATTCAGGCAGATGTATACATATATACATAAATAATTACATACATGGACAGGCAGATGCATACATGTATACATATATAATTACTACATTGACATACAGGCAGATGCATACATACATATATAATTACTACATGATATACAGGCAGATGCATACATATATACATATAAAATTACATACATAGATAGACAAGCAGATGTATACATATATAATTACATCTATAGGCATACAGGCAGATGTATACATATATACATAAATAATTACATACATATATAGACAGGCAGATGCATACATATATACATATATAATTACATACATTGACATACAGGCAGATGCATACATATATAAATATATAATTATATACATTGACATACAGGCAGATGCATACATATATATATATAATTACATATATAGACAGACATGCACATGCATACATTTATTCATATATAATTACATACATTGCCATACAGGCAGATGCATACATATGTACATATATAATTACACACATAGACAGGCAGATGCATACATATGTACATATATAATTACATACATACACGCGCATACAAAGTTGAGACAAGGGGGTCAATTTATTAATGTGCAAGCGGACATGATGCAATATGCCGCCCCTGCAGATTCGCAGCCAATCGGCCGCTAGCAGGGGATGTCGATCGTATTTGATCAGGTTGATTTCTGTCCGCCGCCTCAGAGCAGGAGGACGAGTTATGGAGCAGCGGTCTTTAGACCGCTGCTTCATAACTTCTGTTTCCGGCGAGGCTGAAGGCTCGTTGGAAACAAAGGGCATCAAGCTCCATACGGAGCTTGATAAATTGACCCCAAGGTGTGTATCTGTAGAGTGTCCCATTTTTTGCAAGCAACTTCAAGGGAAGTTCTGGTCTTGCAAGTAAATTGCCCGCAAGCAGTTTGCTGAAGACAAGCAGACTAAAAACATGATTTACTGGAACCATGTCCTGTGGTCCGATGAGACCAAGGTAACTTATTTGTGTTCAGATGGTGTCAAGCATGTGTTTGGCGGCAACCAGGTGAGGAGTACAAAGACAAGTGTGTCTTGCCAACAGTCAAGCATGGTGTTAGGAAGTTCCATGGTCTGGGCCTGCCATGAGTAATGCCAGCACTGGGGAGCTACCGTTCATTGAGGGACCATGAATGCCAACATGTACTGTAACATACTGAAGCAGAGCATGATCCCCTCCCTTCCAGAGACTGGGCCACAGGGCAGTATTCCCAACATGATAACGACCCCAAACACACCTCAAGATGACCACTGCCTTGCTAAAGAAGCTGAGAGTAAAGGTGATGGACTGGTCAAGCATGTCTCCAGCCCTAAACCCTATTGAGCATCTGTGGGGCATCCTCAAACGGAAGGTGGGGGTAGCACATCCTCAAACGGAAGGTGGGGGTGGCGCAAGGTCTCTAACATCCATGATGTTGTCAGTGGCAACCTGTGAAGCTCTGGTGAACTCCATGTCTAAGAGGGTTGAGGCAGTGCTGGAAAATAATGGTGGCCACAATATTGACACTTTGGGCCCAATTTGGACATTTCCACCTAGGGGTGTACTCACTTTTGTTGCCAATGGTTTAGACATCAATGGCTTTGTGTTGAGTTATTTTGAGGGGACAGAAAATTTACAGTTATACAGGCTGTACACTCACTACTTTACATTGCAGTAAAGTGTCATTTCTTCAGAGTTGTCACATGAAAAGATATTAATAAAATATTACAAAAATGTGAGGGGTGTTACTCACTTTTGTGAGATACTGTAATACATATAAAATTGCATACATAGACAGACAGACAAATGCATACATATATATTATATATATATATATATATATATATATTACAGTATATATATTCCTCTCCAAAGGTATGCACTCCTCATCACAAGTAATGGGCCAAGGTGCTAAGGTAAATCCAAATGCAGCATGTAGAAATCACTCAATAAACTTTGTCAATAAGCAAAAAACTTTTATTCCACAGTTAAAATATCATGACATTTCGGGTACCGGTCCTGTCCCTTTGTCAAATGATTGCAACGCGACAAAACCTACATGCTGCATTTATATATATATATATATATATATATATATATATATATATATATATATATTATATATATAATATATATATATATACAAAACACGGGAGGGGTCAGCACTCTCAGGCCGGACTGGGTACACATCCTATGGCCCTGTAACATGCCACAGCCCTGGGTGCAAAACAGCACTCTCAGGAAGCTGCACTGTCACCAGAGTCACAGGCAGTTAACCTCAGGCAGGCCTGGGTGCAAGGCCCAACAGGGAAAATTACAAAAAAATAATACGCATTAATATAGCACACCAGAGAAAGTCCAGCACTCACTTACAAGACTCACAACTAAGATAAAAAGCAGCAATGGAAGAGCAACGGGAGGAGTCACAGCCCTGGGTGCAAAACAGCACTCTCAGGAAGCTACACTGTCACCAGAGTCACAGGCAGTTAACCTGGGTCCCTAAATAGCCACACAATTACAGGGCCATAGAATGTGTACCCGGTCCGGCCTGAGAGTGCTGACCCCTCCCGTGTGTTTTGTATATGTTTGGGGACATTACATAAGCCTGTGCACCCTTCATTTTTACACAGTTGTTTGATTGAGAGCCTGCATTGTGTGGCTGTTTAGGGACCCAGGTTTTTGGAAGAGACCTTGACGAGGTACCTGGGCTTTGCCCATTTGGCCAGATGCAGTAACTAGCTCTTCCATTGCTGCTTTTTATCTTAGTTGTGAGCTTGTAAGTGAGTGCTGGACTTTCTCTGTGTGCTGTATTAATATATATATATATATATATATATATATATAATTACATACATAAGCATACAGGCAGATGCATACATAACTACATACTGTATATAATTACATACATAGATAGACAGAAAGATGCATACAATTATATTTATATAAGCCCAACCCCTGCTGCAATCTTTACTGCTAGGTTCTGCAGGGGAGTTGTTTAGCAAACATGCTGAAAATGGAAGCTATCTCTGCAGCTGTCACTGAAAGACTCAGGAGAAGAGCATCTGTGAGCCCTTTGCACTCTCTCCAGCAAATGTGTGGCTTGAATTTTCCCTAGTAATATCCCAGGGGGGGCCTATTATCCCCCCCCCCCCCCCCCCCCCTTACCCCCTCCCTGAACATCCATGACTCTTGGTAATGAGCACACAGTAATAGTGCTGAGATCAGTCTCTATGAGTTACTGAGCTATTGTACTAGTGATAGATACATGGCAACCAGAATGAAGATCCCTATGAAGAACAGATAATAGATCAAGTAGAATTGATGTGTCAAACCAAGGATACCCAGGTAGCATAGAAGAACCTTGTGACAAGCAGACGCCTTTGTTAATGAATCATCCCAGATCCATATAAAGTAGACACGTGCACTTGGATTTTGACAAATGTTAACTAAAAACTACATTTGTGTTATTTGTTGCATTTGAATGAAAAAATAGTAGCAAAATGGTCCATTTAATGAAAAAAGAACAAACAAATTAACACAGCAAAAACATTTGTTGATTTGTTCATGTGGAAAGAACTTTTACTATAAAAAATACTTTTCTGCAGGAGGAAAGGGCTTATTAAGTTCAAATTTACACTATTTAGGTGGGAAAGACTTTGAAAGTTGATTGATTCCAGTGAAAGCCTATAAGTATGTAAGCTTCACTTTTGTGTACATTTTTTGAACTTCTGCTGACTGGTAGCAGTAGCACTAGTTACTACTTTAACTTTATATAAGTTTAATCTGATGTACAGCTGCTCCTCTTATTTACTGAATGCATACCCCACTCTGAACAATTCCATCAGTGAACATCAATTTTCTTTTTCTTCATGACACACACTTTGAAGCTTTTTTTGTGGACATGTCTATTATAAAGCTCTTGTTCATGCATATTTAATAAACTCTTAAATTATTTTCTAAAAAAAATAAATTGATTCAAGGGCAATTCTGTGCAATACATACATTAACAGATTTATCAAAACAGCAAAAAGTTATTGGATGGCAGTTGCTTGCATTAATACTTCCTGAATTGAATTCCTCTTCAATTCTTTAGTTTCCCATTCTCCAATGTATGTCATCTCACACTTCCAGTCACATGCCCTTCCTTCATCACATCCTCTCAGGTCATGTTTGCATTGCTTTGAGCTTGCGCTCCATTGCGCTCCATTGCGCTCCACTTGTAATCTGGCCCATACTCTATTGTCAGGAGCTTCAAAACTTCCCTCTTATGAATTGTTTGACATCTAAAACTGTTTTATATTTTTCATAATGTTGTTACAAGGATATGTTGCTTACTTAGCTCAGGTGCTACATTCCAGACAGCTTATCAGAGGGAGTATCTATTTTCAGACACATTGAATTACCTCTTCAAAATCCTTTTTGCCAACAGAGCTTCATCTAAATTGTCGCAAACTCAATAAACCCTCCCTGGACTCACAAAAATACAAAAATAGAGGAAGACTTTTATGTCATCCTCCGTTACATTCCAGCTTTCTTGTTAAAACAACACAGCCTCGGCTCATTTGGTTCTCCAGTCACTTTGTGTGGTCTCCTGTTGCACATGTCAGACTGTATGTCAGTATCCTGCAGCTCAAGCTAAAACGTGTAATTATGTTCACTCCGTTGCCTTTGTCTGGCCTAATCCTTTGAAAGTAGATTTACCAAGCATTTGAAAAATTACGATGTCTTCAACATTTCTGTAATATTGAACAATCCATTCAGACATTAGAGAAAAAAAACAAATTCCCAACAGAGTTCATTTGATATAATTACTACTTGAACATTTCTAGAGGATTAAAAAACAATTATCAGCTTTTTCCACTTCCTTCTAATACTAAGACAAATACACTTATTTCATACAGTGTTTTTATCCATTTCATTATATCTGTGTGGCATAGTCCTGGAATAAAAAAATACTAAATAAACCATTTTATTTCAAGCCACAGGGCAAATTTAGATTGAACAGTACTTTGCCAGCAGATAGTAAAATTCTTGCAACTTTCTTTTAATTTAATTAAATTTTCAGTTCTGGTAAAAATGTTGCTTGTGGGTAAGTCATGTTATATAATATGAAGGAATTTATGAACACATTATTTTTTCTCCATTATATGTAAGCTGAATGAAAAATAATAATTACTTACTAAAATGTATTGCATGAAACATATATAGTTAATCAGATGGCTAAGGAAATTATCCTGGGGTATAATAAATTTATTTTTACATATATTAGTGACATAAAATATACTTGTTAAAGTAAAATTAAATAAATTGTATCTTAAAATGTCTAAAATCTCTATGTGTTCAGTCTTCACTGCTAAGCAATAAAATTGCACACATTATAAAAATAAAAGCTGTGCCTTTATCACAGAAGTCCATATAAAGCCCACAATGGCCATCACACAGTTGTAGCACTAGCAAGATGGAAGGTTAGTAAAACATGAAGGCAAAATGTACTCCTGAAAAAAAAGTATAATCTAATGAGTCTGGATTTAAATTCTCCAGACACCATAGATTGCTATATCTTTCAAACTAATATTCACTTGTTAAGTTACTGAATGTGGCAGAGAATACGTTTTTCTTAGAGTTGGTCTATGCTGGGTTTAAAGTGCCATAAAACAGGTTGAGATCTGTGCATATCCAAAAAGGGCTAATTAATTTAAAATAATTTGCATTAAAAAATTGTTTAAAAATTGCTAGCAAGTATTTTAAAATAATTTTCAAAAATAAGCTAAATTAATTACATAACTAAGCTGCCTGGAGCTTTAGACACAGGCATTGTATTTCAACTGAGTTCACAACCTCTAGACATGCTCCAGCAGATAATCCCTATTCACTTTTGCATTCTACCAAATGAACAATAAACATAGATACAGCCATAAAAGGAATTGTGTGGGGGGAAGTTTAGAACTTTACAATTCAGAAAACTAAAAAGAAAGGGTTAAGGGCGAGGCACTGCAGTATAAATTTGCAGGTAAAGTAATTAAGTATATATTATAATATTATGTCTCCATCTTAACTTGTTTTATGTCCCTTTAATGCCAGGTTAAAATCTCCTCCTGTAATTAATATGCCTTTTTGAAGATCTATTATTGGGTCAACAAGTTTCCTGAAAAATGTATCTTGCTTAACAATTGTAGCATATACATTAAAATGGTCATCTATTTGCCTTGTATTGATCCCTGTAGTCCAATATTTCTTCACTCCTTGTCTTTAATCATTATTATCATTTATTTGTATAGCTCCGCCAAATTCCGTAGTGCTGGGTACAATGATAGGGGTATACAATGACAAGGATTTGTGATAAAATCCAAAACATAACAAAACTAAACAAATCTAGTGCAAGAGGAAGAGGGCCCTGCTCCGGAGAGCTCACTGTCTACAGGTTTAGGGTGCAGAGACATAAGGTTGAGGTAGCTTGTCACATCAGTTG
This sequence comes from Bombina bombina, assembly GCF_027579735.1. Lineage (NCBI taxonomy): Eukaryota > Metazoa > Chordata > Amphibia > Anura > Bombinatoridae > Bombina > Bombina bombina. Next base: position 252,180,216 of record NC_069501.1, on the reverse strand, counting down.
TAGTTGCAGCAGTGAGTCAGGCAGTTCATGTATTAGTTTGGCTAGGATGAGAGATGGTAAGCCTCTCTGAATAGGTTGGTTTTCAAGGGGCGTCTGAAGGTATACAAGGTAGGAGTCTTATGGACCGGGGTAGAGAGTTCCCGAGGACAGGAGCAGTACGTGACATGTCTTGGAGACGGGAGTGGGACGTAGAAATAACAGGAGACGAGAGACGTAAGTCAGAGGTTGATCGAAGAGGACGGGATGGGAAATATTTCACAATAAGAGAGGAAATATAGTTGGGAGTTAGAATGTTGAGTGTTTTGTAAGTTAAAGGGACAGTTTACTCAAAATTTTTCTCCCCTTTAATTTGTTCCCAATGATCCACTTAACCTGCTGGAGTGTATTAAATTGTTTACAAGTAGCTCCTTTACCCTTCTATTGGCATTTGAAATAGTTGATTTAGCATGTGGTATCCCCACCTATTCTGAAAGTTTGTGGCCGCAGGTCCAAGCTATAGATAAGCTTTGTAAACACAGCCAGCAGAAGAAATTATACTCCCAGTGGGCTATAGCAGAGATAAAGTAATAAAATGTTGATTTTCCATTGTTCTCTCCAAGTACTGGTGATTGTTTTATGGACAGATATAAGATAAAGAAGCAGGTATATGTGCACAATGTGATACAGTAATGAGATCTGATTATACATACAAGCTCAACCCATTTTATTAGGTTGTGGCTTCAAAACCCAAAATCAGAGCTTTAATATACAGAAATAAACCTTAAAAAGCTAATTTTCATAAATGTTTTACTCTGCAGTTGGTAAAAAAAGCAATTGTAAACAAATTAAGGGGAAACTATTTTACAGTATACTGTCCCTTTAAGGTTAATACTTTAAATTGTATTCTGGAGTGTATGGGGAGCCAGTGTAGAGAGTGGCAGAGCGGAGCAGCTGATGTAGATTGGCGACTTAGCAGAAGCATTCATAATAGATTGGAGGGAGCAGAGGCAGTGTTTTGGAAGGCCGTTTAGAAGAAGATTGCAATAATTTTAAAGCAAAGGGAAGTAAGGAGACCAGTTAGAAAGGATAGAGGGGTTATGCGTTTTTTTAGGATTGGTATGATTGATGCAGGGACAAAACTACAAAATCGTTGACCTGCCACTGCCTGCACTGATATCATGTGAGTGTGACATGATGCTTCACTAGCGTCTCTGACTACAAGAGTGAGTGTTTCTGTTTTACTCATTGGTGTTTATGTGTTTGTGTGTATGTGACAGTGTGTGTATTTATGCATGTATGTGTGTATGTGTGTATGTTTGTGGAACCAGCAAATTACAGACCTTGTTACTACAGCATGGGGGGGGCCGGGGGGTAAACAGTGTCACTATACAGTACCACTATATACAATACGGGGGGCTGGACCATGTCACAGACTACTGTGGTCACTTTGTAAAGTACTGCGGCGGTTAGGGCCAGGCCAGCCATCTCACTAACAGATTACAGACTGTGTCACTGACTCACTATATACAGTACTGGTGGGTTAAACAGTGTCACTAAATTGAAATCCAATTTTCTGCGTAATAATATACAGACTACATTTTTCTTAAAGGGACATGAAACCCACATTTTTTCTTTCATGATTTAGAAAGAGAAATCAATTTTAAACATTGTTCTAATTTACTTCTATTATCTAATTTGTTTTATTATCTTGATATTCTTTGCTGAAAAGCATATCTAGATATGCTCAGTAGCTGCTGATTGGTTTCTGCACATAGAAGCCTAGTGTGATTGGCTCACCCATGTGCATTGCTTTTTCTTCAACTAAGGATAGCTAAAAAATGAAGCAAAATAAATAATAGAAGTAAATTGTAATGTTGTTTAAATTTGTATTCTCTATCTGAATCATGATATCTGAATCATGAAAGAAAGATTTTGGGTTTAGTGGCCTTTTAACTATATTTGATGCAAAATAACATAATAAATATTTATTATTAGTAAATTTAGGCTAAAAATATTTTTAAAGTGGGTTTCCTGTATTAGTAAAATATCCCCCTTCAATCTTTTGGCTTCCCCTAACACCATTGATCTTTTCTCAGGTTTATTTAACCCTTTGGCATTCATTGACAATATCTGTATGTTACTAATCATAAACTCTACTTAATATATCTTTGAACATTTTGAAACAGGGCATGGCGATTTACATTTAATATTCTTAATACTCTGTATATCTTTAAGAAGTTCTTCTTTACACCCGAATGAGATAGAAGAGAAAATAAAACAAAAATTGGAGTAGGTTGAACTCCCTCTCCAATAGTCCCCTTGTTCGTTGATATTATGCTCTGAAAGAGGGAGGAGAGAAAAAAAATATACAGGTGACGTGAAAAAAATCTTAAAATAACTGTCAGAGGGTCCTTTAATGGTCTCAGTACAGGTGATGTGAAAAAATCCTAAAATAAATGTCTGAGGATCCTTTAATGAGCCCAACCCATGAAGAGGGAAAAACCAGAGACCCAATCCTCCCCTCTTTACTTTTATTAGCTTTATCTATATTAGTTTCCTAGCACCATATTCCTGTTACAGTCCCCAAGGTATACTTGGTATTATTTTTCTTCTTCTGTTTCACTTCTTCCCAACTCCTTTGTTGAACAGGCAATATTCCATATATAACTCTCCCTTCTACAAAGGTAGGGTTGTCCATTCCTACAGCAAAGTCTGATGGCATAGGTATATCCACATTGTATTTAGATTTGATTGATGGTAAAGTCTTCTTTCTTCCTTTATGTTACAAATCCTTTTTTATGAGAAATAATAAGGCCAAATGGTATCCCCATTTGTATCTTATATTGTTTGTTTGTAAGTAGGATGTTAAAAATCTAATTTATATTCTTTTCCTCAGAGCCAGGGGGCTTATATCAGCATACATCTGTATTTCAAATTGGTTATAACTAAATACTTTTATCATCTTGGCCTTCTTCAGGATATGTTCTTTTAATTCCCAGCTCTGTAATTTTAAAATGATTTCTCTGTTCCTGCCTTCCACAGACGGAGACCGATGAATTCTATCGATCTCTACATTTAGCCACCAATCAGCAAGCGTTACCCAGATGTTGAACCAAACATGGGCTGGCTCCTAAGCTTACATTCCTGCTTTTCAAATAAAGATATCAAGAGAACGAAGAAAAAATCATAATAGGAGTAACTTAGAAAGTTGCTTAAAATTGCATGCTCTATCTGAATGGTGAAAGAAAAATTTGGGTTTTATATCGCTTTAATATATATATATATATATATATATATATATATATATATATATATATATAATATATACATACACACACACAGTGCTTTTTTGTAAAAGAAAAATGTGCAGTACTAAAAAAAAGGTGCCGGTACTCATTGATTATTGATTGATAAATTTTGCTCAGTAACTTTGAGAAAAGCAAAGGGATAAGATTATTTCTCTTGTTAAGTGTATCCAGTCCACGGATCATCCATTACTTATGGGATATTAACTCCTCCCCAACAGGAAGTGCAAGAGGATTCACCTAGCAGAGCTGCTACATAGCTCCTCCCCTAACTGCCACTACCAGTCATTCTCTTGCACCCAACGAATAGATAGGATGTGTGAGAGGACTTTGGTGATTATACTTAGTTTCATACCTTCAATCAAAAGTTTGTTATTTTATAATAGCACCGGAGTGTGTTATTCCTTCTCTGGTAGAATTTGAAGAAGAATCTACCTGAGTTTTTCTATGATTTTAGCCGGAGTAGTTAAGATCATATTGCTGTTTCTCGGCCATCTGAGGAGAGGTAAACTTCAGATCAGGGGACAGCGGGCAGATTAATCTGCAAAGAGGTATGTAGCAGCTTATTATTTTCTGACAATGGAATTGATGAGAAAATTCTGCCATACCGATATAATGTAAACTCAGCCTTAAATGCAGTAGCAGCAACTGGTATCAGGCTGTCATGTATGTATATTTTACACTTCAGTATTCTGGGGAATGGCACTTCACTGGAATTATACTGTATGCATAAAACTTTAGCCTAATTTGCAGGGACTAGCAACAGGCTTTTAATAACACTCAATTTATTAATGTTAAACGTTTTTTGCTGGCATGTAAAATCGTTTAATTTTCTGAGGTACTGGGTGAAAAAATGTTTTGGGCACTATTTTTTTCCACTTGGCAGTCGTTTTATTTAATTTATGACAGTTTACTGATCTCTCTCACTGTTATGTGTGAGGGGGAGGGGCCTTTTTTGGTGCTTTTGCTACGCATCAAAAAATTCAGTCAGAAGTTTATTGTCTTCCCTGCATGATCCGGTTCATCTCTACAGAACTCAGGGGTCTTCAAAACTTGTTTTGAGGGAGGTAATCACTCACAGCAGAGCTGTGAGATTGTAGTTGACTGTGATAAAAAAACGTTTATTTCTGTATTTTTTATTTTTTCTGCTATCAGGGTTAGTTATCCTTTGCTAATGGGAGCAATCCTTTGCTAAAATTGTGTTTTTTACAAAGATTTGATGCTATAACTTTTCAGTTTATTAATTTTCAACTGTCATAACTTTTTCTGTGCTTCTTATAGGCACAGTACGTTTTCATATTATAGTAAATTACTTGAAAAGTATTTCCAAGTTGCTAGTTTATTTGCTAGTGTGTTAAACATGTCTGATTCAGAGGAAGATATCTGTGCTATATGTGCTAAAGCCAAAGTGGAGCCCAATAGAAATTTATGTACTAACTGTATTGATGCTACTTTAAATAAAAGTCAATCTGTACAAATTGAACATATTTCACCAAACAACGAGGGGAGAGTTATGCCGACTAACTCGCCTCACGTGTCAGTACCTGCATCTCCCGCTCGGGAGGTGCGTGATATTGTAGCGCCGAGTACATCTGGGCGGCCATTACAAATCACATTACAGGATATGGCTACTGTTATGACTGAAGTTTTGGCTAAATTACCAGAACTAAGAGGTAAGCGTGATCACTCTGGGGTGAGAACAGAGTGCGCTGATAATATTAGGGCCATGTCAGACACTGCGTCACAATTTGCAGAACATGAGGACGGAGAGCTTCATTCTGCGGGTGACGGTTCTGATCCAAACAAACTGGATTCAGATATTTCAAATTTTAAATTTAAGCTGGAAAACCTCCGTGTATTACTAGGGGAGGTGTTAGCGGCTCTGAATGATTGTAACACAGTTGCAATACCAGAGAAAATGTGTAGGTTGGATAAATATTTTGCGGGTATCGGCGAGTACTGACGTTTTTTCCTATACCTAAGAGACTTACTGAAATTGTTACTAAGGAGTGGGATAGACCCGGTGTGCCGTTCTCACCCCCTCCGATATTTAGAAAGATGTTTCCAATAGACGCCACCACACGGGACTTATGGCAAACGGTCCCTAAGGTGGAGGGAGCAGTTTCTACTTTAGCTAAGCGTACCACTATCCCGGTGGAGGATAGCTGTGCCTTTTCAGATCCAATGGATAAAAAGTTAGAGGGTTACCTTAAGAAAATGTTTGTTCAACAAGGTTTTATATTGCAACCTCTTGCATGCATTGTGCCTGTCACGGCTGCAGCAGCATTTTGGTTTGAGTCTCTGGAAGAGACACTTGAATCAGCTCCATTAGATGAGATTACACACAAGCTTAAAGCCCTTAAGTTAGCTAACTCATTTATTTCAGATGCCGTAGTACATTTAACTAAACTTACGGCTAAGAATTCCGGATTCACCATTCAGGCACGCAGAGCACTGTGGCTAAAATCCTGGTCAGCTGACGTTACTTCTAAATCTAAATTGCTTAATATACCTTTCAAAGGGCAGACCTTATTCGGGCCCGGGTTGAAAGAAATTATCGCTGACATTACAGGAGGTAAAGGCCATGCCCTGCCTCAAGACAGAGCCAAACCTAAGGCTAGACAGTCTAATTTTCGTTCCTTTCGTAATTTCAAAGCAGGAGCAGCATCAACTTCCTCTGCACCAAACAGGAAGGAGCTGTTGCTCGCTACAGACAAGGCTGGAGACCTAACCAGTCCTGGAACAAGGGCAAGCAGGCCAGGAAACCTGCTGCTGCCCCTAAGACAGCATGAATCGAGGGCCCCCGATCCGGGAACGGATCTAGTGGGGGGCAGACTTTCTCTCTTCGCCCAGGCTTGGGCAAGAGATGTCCAGGATCCCTGGGCGTTAGAGATCATATCTCAGGGATACCTTCTAGACTTCAAATTCTCTCCCCCAAGAGGGAGATTTCATCTGTCAAGGTTGTCAACAAACCAAATAAAGAAAGAGGCATTTCTACGCTGCGTACAAGATCTTTTATTAATGGGAGTGATCCATCCGGTTCCGCGGTCGGAACAAGGACAAGGGTTTTACTCAAATCTGTTTGTGGTTCCCAAAAAAGAGGGAACTTTCAGGCCAATCTTGGATTTAAAGATCCTAAACAAATTTCTAAGAGTTCCATCGTTCAAAATGGAAACTATTCGGACAATTTTACCCATGATCCAAAAGGGTCAGTACATGACCACAGTGGATTTAAAGGATGCTTACCTTCACATACCGATTCACAAAGATCATTACCGGTATCTAAGGTTTGCCTTTCTAGACAGGCATTACCAGTTTGTAGCTCTTCCATTCGGATTGGCTACGGCTCCGAGAATCTTCACAAAGGTTCTGGGTGCTCTTCTGGGGGTACTAAGACCGCGAGGAATTGCGGTAGCTCTGTACCTAGACGACATTCTGATACAAGCTTCAAGCTTTCAAACTGCCAATTCTCATACAGAGTTAGTACTGGCATTTCCAAGGTCGCATGAATGGAAGGTGAACGAAAAGAAGAGTTCTCTCTTTCCACTCACAAGAGTTCCCTTCTTGGGGACTCTTATAGATTCTGTAGAAATGAAGATTTACCTGACAGAAGACAGGTTAACAAAGCTTCAAAATGCATGCCGTGTCCTTCATTCCATTCAACACCCGTCAGTAGCTCAATGCATGGAGGTGATCGGCTTAATGGTAGCAGCAATGGACATAGTACCCTTTGCACGCCTACATCTCAGACCGCTGCAATTGTGCATGCTAAGTCAGTGGAATGGGGATTACTCAGACTTGTCCCCTACTCTGAATCTGGATCAAGAGACCAGAAATTCTCTTCTATGGTGGCTTTCTCGGCCACATCTGTCCAGGGGGATGCCATTCAGCAGGCCGGACTGGACAATTGTAACAACAGACGCCAGCCTACTAGGTTGGGGCGCTGTCTGGAATTCTCTGAAGGCTCAGGGACTATGGAATAAGGAGGAGAGTCTCCTACCAATAAACATTCTGGAATTGAGAGCAGTTCTCAATGCCCTTCTGGCTTGGCCCCAGTTAACAACTCGGGGGTTCATCAGGTTTCAGTCGGACAACATCACGACTGTAGCTTACATCAACCATCAGGGAGGGACAAGAAGCTCCCTAGCAATGATGGAAGTATCAAAGATAATTCGCTGGGCAGAGTCTCACTCTTGCCACCTGTCAGCAATCCACATCCCGGGAGTGGAGAACTGGGAGGCGGATTTCTTAAGTCGTCAGACTTTTCATCCGGGGGAGTGGGAACTTCATCCGGAGGTCTTTGCCCAAATACTTCGACGTTGGGGCAAACCAGAGATAGATCTCATGGCGTCTCGACAGAACGCCAAGCTTCCTCGTTACGGGTCCAGATCCAGGGATCCGGGAGCGGTTCTGATAGATGCTTTGACAGCACCTTGGACCTTCGGGATGGCTTATGTGTTTCCACCCTTCCCGATGCTTCCTCGATTGATTGCCAGAATCAAACAGGAGAGAGCATCAGTGATTCTAATAGCGCCTGCATGGCCACGCAGGACTTGGTATGCAGATCTAGTGGACATGTCATCCTGTCCACCTTGGTCGCTACCTCTGAAACAGGACCTTCTGATCCAGGGTCCCTTCAAACATCAAAATCTAATTTCTCTGAAGCTGACTGCTTGGAAATTGAACGCTTGATTTTATCAAAACGTGGTTTTTCTGAGTCAGTTATTGATACCTTAATACAGGCTAGGAAGCCTGTTACCAGAAAGATTTACCATAAGATATGGCGCAAATACTTATATTGGTGCGAATCCAAGAGTTACTCATGGAGTAAGGTTAGGATTCCGAGGATATTGTCTTTTCTACAAGAAGGTTTAGAAAAGGGTTTATCCGCTAGTTCCTTAAAGGGACAGATTTCAGCTCTGTCCATTCTTTTACACAAACGTCTGTCAGAAGTTCCGGACGTTCAAGCTTTTTGTCAGGCTTTAGCTAGGATCAAGCCTGTGTTTAAAACTGTTGCTCCACCATGGAGTTTGAACTTAGTTCTTAATGTTTTACAGGGGGTTCCGTTTGAACCCCTTCATTCCATTGATATCAAGTTGTTATCTTGGAAAGTTCTGTTTTTAATGGCGATTTCCTCAGCTCGAAGAGTCTCTGAGTTATCTGCCTTACATTGTGATTCTCCTTATCTGATTTTTCATTCAGACAAGGTAGTTCTGCGTACTAAACCTGGGTTCCTACCTAAGGTGGTCACTAACAGGAATATCAATCAAGAGATTGTGGTTCCATCTTTGTGTCCTAATCCTTCTTCGAAAAAGGAACGTCTGCTACACAATCTAGATGTAGTCCGTGTCCTGAAATTTTATCTACAGGCAACTAAGGATTTTCGACAAACGTCTTCCCTGTTTGTCGTTTATTCTGGTCAGAGGAGAGGTCAAAAAGCTTTGGCTACCTCTCTCTCCTTTTGGCTTCGTAGCATAATACGGTTAGCCTATGAGACTGCTGGACAGCAGCCTCCTGAAAGAATTACAGCACATTCTACTAGAGCTGTGGCTTCCACTTGGGCCTTTAAGAATGAGGCTTCTGTTGAACAGATTTGCAAGGCTGCAACTTGGTCTTCTCTTCATACTTTTTCCAAATTTTACAAATTTGACACTTTTGCTTCTTCGGAGGCTGTTTTTGGGAGAAAGGTTCTTCAGGCAGTGGTTCCTTCCGTATAAAGAGCCTGCCTGTCCCTCCCGTCATCCGTGTACTTTAGCTTTGATATTGGTATCCCATAAGTAATGGATGATCCGTGGACTGGATACACTTAACAAGAGAAAACATAATTTATGCTTACCTGATAAATTTATTTCTCTTGTAGTGTATCCAGTCCACGGCCCGCCCTGTCACTTTAAGGCAGGTAATTTTTCCATTGGACTACAGTCACCACTGCACCCTATGGTTTTCCTTTCTCTGCATGTTTTCGGTCGAATGACTGGTAGTGGCAGTTAGGGGAGGAGCTATGTAGCAGCTCTGCTGGGTGAATCCTCTTGCACTTCCTGTTGGGGAGGAGTTAATATTCCATAAGTAATGGATGATCCGTGGACTGGATACACTACAAGAGAAATAAATTTATCAGGTAAGCATAAATTATGTTTTATAATGTTTGATGTATTTTGCAGCCCCTCTTGAGAAAACTACATGATGAGTACAAACATTACTTGTTATGAGTTGGCAGAGGTGGGGGTACTCAGTACTGGTGAGTACCCCCACAAAAAAGCCCTGTATGTGTATATATATATATATATATATATATATATATATATATATATACATACATATTTATTTTTTTCAATTCTGAAGAGGAGAAAAGGTAAGAGATGTGTTTTTAGAGTGCAGAAGTAAAGAGGAGATATAAATATAAAAGACATGAAGTTGTAATCTATAAAAAAAAGTGGTGTAAATGTTCCCAAAATATATGTGTAAACAGGTCATTTGGTAGTCAAGCATAGATTAGTATTATTTTAGAAATTACCTAAACCCCTTTCTTCTGCAAATGCCTTGGTAAACACTGATAGTGTAATGCTTTTAAACATATGCTAAACTTTATATTCATTATATAAATATTTCAATAGTCTGTGCTTAAGCTAGCACCATAACACTTCACAGAACAGGCCTCCGGACACACGTATGACTGACATGTTGTTTGTACATAGTGTTAATGTGATGATTTTGTGAGGGTACTGGAAAGCTGAAGTGATGATTTATGAGCAAGTTCCAGCAATGTAGGCCAAGATACGGGTGTAAATGTTTTAAAGCAATGGAAGTCAGGGACATTAGAAAGGATAAAGAGCTGTGAGGAAATCAGAAGATAGATAATAGATAGATAGATAGATAGATAGATAGATAAATAGATAGATAGCTTGATAGATAGATAAGATAAATAAGATAGATTAGATAAGATAGATAATAGATAGATGGATAGATGGATAGATAGATAGATAAGATAGATAAGATAGATAAGATAGATTAGATAAGATAGATAAGATAGATAATAGATAGATACCGTAGATAGATAAATAGATAGATAATGGATAAATAGATACTAGATAGATAGATATAAGAATGTATGTGTGTAGCTTATATATAATCAGACACTATGGGGCCCCGTGGCCGGACTTTTGGCAGACGGACACTTGGCCGACGGACACTTGGCCGACGGACATTTGGCCGACGGACATTTGGCCGAAACACAAGTGGCTGTCACATAACAGTCCGGCCACGAGATAGATAGATTTGATAGATAGATACATAGATTAGATAGATAGATCAATAGATGCAATAGATACATTTGATAGATACGATAGATAGATAGATAGATTTGATAGATAAATAGATAGATTTGATAGATAGATAGATAGTTTCCCAGACAGAGAATTACAAAACGTGCGGCCTGGGACCCATGGTAAGGTTCCCAGAGGCAGTTGCGGCGCCCGAGGCTCTGATTAGAACAGAGCACTCTGGAACGTATCTGCCCTCGGCTGAAATCGGAACATTCTTTAGCTTTGTGTCTGTCAGCCAAATGTCTGTCGGCCAAATGTCCGTCTGCCAAATGTCCTTCTGCCAAATGTCTTTCTGCATTTTGTCAGAGCACCATGGGGCCCATTTATCAATCTCCGTACGGAGCTTGAAGGGCCGTGTTTCTGGTGAGCCTTCAGACTTGCCAGAAACACCAGTTATGAAGCAGCAGTCTAAAGACCGTTGCTCCATAACCTGTCCACCTGCTCTGAGGAGAAGGAGACATTGCGGGTAATCAACCCGATCGAATACGATGGGGTTGATTTACACCCCCTGCTAGCGGCCGGTTGGCCGCTAATCTGCAGGGGGTGGTGTTGCACCAGCAGTTCACAAGAGCTGCTGGTGCAATGCTGAATACGGAGAGCGTATTGCTCTCTGCATTCAGCGATGTTTGTCGGACATGAGCCGCGGATCTGATTATGTCGGACAGACATTTCATAAATAGGCCCCTATGCACTTACATGGTTTTAAGGAAAAAGTATATAGTTCATTTGACACATTTCCCTACTTTCTTTATCTGAAGATGGCTACAAAAAGGCAATACAATCTGGTGGTATTTAATAAAAAAATATAACAACAATATTTGAATATTTATCTCCACTGATTATAACAGAAGAGTTTAAGATAAAATTTCCATCTACTCCCATATTATTTCTTTTTCTGATAACACCAGCATTTTACATACTGCAGCTGCTCAGAGCACCAGTGGGGCTTGCATAATGTAAGAAATTAACTGAGTCATTATCAGATGGTACAAACACCTTAGGCTCTCTGAGCTACTGTTGTGTTTAAAATGATTGAAATATATTTTCCTGTAATGCCATTCTGAAATTGTGAGCTTTTAGTTCCTTTTAGAAATGTAAGTGCAGAACACTGTTATATCCCACATAGCCATTGGCTGCACACTCTAGTGACCTATTTATAGCTGTCCCTAAATTGGTTACAGCTGAGAAATTAACCTGCTTCAACATGGCAGCTCCCATCATTTTATAACCACTAAAGCTTTACACTTTTTGTTGTCAATATTTAAACAAATGAAACATTAAAAAAATGCATGCTTGTTATTCTCAGACTAAACTTTTCTTTGAATGTATCATTCTATGTAGCATTTATTTAGTGTTTAATGTCCCTTTAAAGGGACAGTAAAGTAAAAAAAAATCTTTCATGATTTAAATAGGGCATGTCATTTTTTAACTTTCCAATTTACTTTTATTACCAATTTTGCTTTGTTCTCTTGGTATTCTTAGTTGAAAGCTAAATCTAGGAGGTTCATGTGCTAATTTCTTAGACCTTGAAGACTGACTCTAATCGGAAAGCATTTTGACAGTTTTTCACCACTAGAGGGCGTTAGTTCATGTGTTTCATATGGATAACATTGAGCTCCGGCACGTGAAGCTCCTAAGAGCAAGCACTGATTGGCTAAAAATGCATGTCTGTCAAAAAAACTGAAATAAGGGGGCAGTAGGCAGAGGCTTAGATACAAGGTAATCACAGAGGTAAAAAGTATATTATTATAACTGTGTTGGTTGTGCAAAATTGGGGAATGGGTTATAAAGGGATTATCTATCTTTTTAAACAACAAAAATTCTGGTGTTTACCGTCCCTTTAAATCCACTTTTGAAACAGCTATAGCTTTTATTAGAACCATTTCCGTTAATACATGTATATGACAAAAATGCTTCTATTCAAAACTTAAATGCACCCTCCATGTGGATTACAGTTTTGGCTGGAATGTCCCTTTAACCATTAATGATTTAACTGCCATGATCCTGTTTTCAGTAGTAATATAATTTATTCACACATTTATATACATTACCCTCTCCTAACATACCACTAACTTCCATGATTCAACTCACCCCTAGGACATTCTTGAAGTGAATTAAACTTCCTTATGCTGAAACACTAAAAAAAATAAAAAATCTATTATAATAGGCTAGAGAAACATTGTGCAAATTTATCTGCACTAGTAAAATATTCCAAATGTGTGTTTTACTTTATTAAAAGTAAGTAATCTTTATGTTTGGTATAAATAATACACTACACTATGTTCCCTTATGAATATTATTATTACTAATACAATTCTGCAGTAAAAAAAGGAGTGTGTTTAGCTAAGGATTTATTAAAAAAGTGATTAAATTATCTTTTTTTATGTTCTGCTATGAAGCAATATAGAAGTTATTAAACTTTTCCTATGGATACTTTCATTCTAGCATAAACTCAAAGCAGTACATTTAAATCCCTAAGTTCCTAAAATAGCAGTAATTAATTTGGGTGCTGCCAGATAAAATTAGTTTTAAAATGTAATTTTAGAAAGTAGCCACTTACATGTGCATGAGATTGTTCTATAAAGGATGATATACATAGCAATGTTTTTCAGTATTCACAGACAAAACTGGGTAGTCTTAAGAGTAGCAATGCACTTCTGGGAGCTAGCTGATGATTGGTGGCTACACACATATGGCTCTTCTCATTGGCTTTCCAGGTGTGTTCAGCTAGCTTCCTGTAGAGCAATGATGCTTCAAGCAGACTTTTACTGTGGGTTTAACCCTTTCGTGACCAGGTTATAAAGTCTACATCGGAACAACGTTTGCACGATCGCAAGATTTCAATTATGAGATCGGGTCTGGGGGGGGCGTCCCTATGACGCTATGAACGCCCTCCAGACCGCGATCAAATCCTGCAAGCGCAGTAGGCTTCCGGACAGTCGTTGGCTATGACGTTGTATTCCATCATAACGGCTTTAAAGCCAAGCGCCGTTGTCACGGAATACAACGGCATAACGGCGGGAAAAGGTTAATCCCTTTGCCTGGGTTAAACACAGATATGCAAGCAGTAGTACTATAATAAAATACTCTGACATATTATAACATTTTCCTTTTGCACTATATGTCCCTTTAAATGAACAATGCACTCAAAATGTTTTCTTGTTTTCATTAATATGAAAGAGCAGAATTTAAACAGGAGCTTGAGCAGAAAATACTTATTAGCCAATGATCATTTGCAGGAGGTACGGTATATATTAGTCAATTAGCAATAGTTGGAAGCACCTATCAGTAGTTGGAAGTACCTACAGACAATGAGCATTAGTAGGAAATAGTTTTAATTTATAATTTGAACATCTATTACTGCTATTTCATATAACTGTACAACTAAATAGTTTCCGTGTTATACAATTTTACAGAATTTATTATTGTCATTTTATAGTGTGTGTCTTATAATTTGGCTAACTAAACCTCACATCAAAACTGTGTTTTAACCTTTTGCCTTACGGTAGCTGATATTAGCACTGCCTGCAACTCTCTATGACCTTTATGCTCCCTATATATAAGAGGTTCACATTGAAATAAGTGATGCACACTTCCTAACACATAAGGGCTGGTGTGCTGTTGTTAAATAGGTCTTAAAAGGACAGTAAAGTAAATTAAAGGTTAATGTTAGACACAGCATGCCTGGCTAGGCTCAGCAATGCACTACTAGAAGCTAGCTTGTGTTTGGTGGCTGCACATATCTCTCTCTTGTCATTGGCTCACCAGATGTGTTTAGCTAGCTCCCAGTGATGGTTGCTTGCTTCTTCAGCGGATACTAAGAGATAGAAGCAAATTTGATAATAGAAGTCAAGTTTTATATTATTATAGGGGCATAGCATTGAAATAACATACTATTTTAACAGACATTGCAATATATTTAAATAAAGAAAGGCTGCTTTCGCCGTTCTTCTAATCTAGGCAGCTTCTGATTACCGCCTATGTGCCATGCACTTGCTTATCTGTCATACAAGCTTCTACATACATACCGACCAGTGTCTGCCTATACTAGGCCTGATATGCAAAACCTCGCCGGCATGGACAGAAATCACACAAACTCTTCTGGAATTTATTTTAGACCTTGTGTTGTAATGTAGGAGTCTCTGTTTCACATAAAAAACACCACATAGCAGCATAAAAAATGTCTCAAGTTAAAATTTGTGTTTCTAATTTTTTTTTGAGGGCCTCATTGTACCAAGGAGACTTCTTAGAATATCTCTCCTGAGTGGCGAGGTTTTGAATATCTGTCCCACTGAGAGATCAGCACAGAATACATGCAAAAGATGCCAATCTCACTGATTAAATAAGTCTAAAACAGACTATTTAATATATGTTGCAATCTGTATTAAAATAGCCCATTGGTGATGAACAAAGTATAGAACATGTATGCCCTTGCAGGTAATATGGACCTGTGTTGTACAGGGAATATACTCTTGTGCTTACTCAGTAAATTGGTATCTATATTTTGTTAAATGGTGCTCTAAAGCAGGGGTGGTAAACATTGTTAAAGAGATTTTGCCTAACCTGCCATTCATCTTCTAAAAAATTCTATTGTGGGCAGCATGGCATTATTGGTGAGTGGCATGGCATTAACACAGGGGCAGCAATGCATGCCACGTACCAACAATATTTTCATGCAACCATAATTAAGTTTTCCTAAGTTTGCCACATCTGCGCTATATTGAATATTATGGGAAATGATAGTGTCTATAGCTGTCCAGGAACTCAAGAACTGACACATGACAAGATTCAGTAAAATTTAAGAATTATTTCATTCTTGACATTACCTGTGTATTTACTATGACTATGGGAAATTCTATCAATCTTACTTGTTATGTAATAATAACCAGATTCCAAGCTTGAAAAGATTATTGCTTTGTTTGGAAGTTGCTTGTCTTACCACATTTACTAGAAACAGTACAATCATTTACAAACGTTATTACCTGACACCCCCGTCAAACAATAGGTCACTAGCAAAAGTTAGCCACATTTCTGCAAATAATTCAGCAACTTGCAAATATTTTGTTAACATGAACACTCTGCAAACTGAGACTAAAAACTAAAACATCAGATCTAAAATTGTTTTATGCATTTATTTTACTCCAATTCTATCAGATACACTGGTAAATCTGTATCATGATAAAATTAGGTGAAGATGCAAAGGTGTCTATGGGGCCAAATTATCAAGGACCGGATGGCCCCTAATCCCCATGTTTCCACACGAGCCTTCAGCAGTTAAGACCACTGTTCCTTAACTGGTCCACCTGCTCTGAGGCTGCGGACATCAATCCGGCCGATCTCATACGATCGGGCTGATTGACACCCCCTGCTAGCGGCCAATTGGCCGCAAATCTGCAGGGGGCGGCATTGCACAAGCAGTTCACAAGAACTGCTTGTACAATGATAAAGTCGGCATCCATCGATGTCTGCCAGACATGATACGCTGAGCAGATCATGTCAGACAGACCGATGATAAATTGGCCCCTATGACTTGATCCTTAATGGTTTTCACTTTTTAAATAGAACTGTTTCTGGTGAAAATAACACAGGTTACAAAAACTACTTTTGTTTTACAAATCAATTAAAGGTAAACAATAACTGTACCTCGTTTTTTGGTCTGCTACAAATCAGCACTAGGCCTTTGTAACTTTATAACCGTAGTAAATATGTTAAGCCTTCATACGAGACACCATGCAGAAAGTAGAAAAGAGTAGACACACGCTTAACTTCTATTATCATTGTGGTTTGGGGGGAGGATTTACCTTATTCCAATCCATTAAAAAAAATCATGTGATAAATGCTGTTTAACAGCACTTGCTTTACTGTCATTCTGAACAGCGAGAAAACCAGCAGTTTGAATTGTAAAATCTGGTTGAATTGGTAAAAGCTATACCAGCAAAATATAGTTGAACACAAAAAAAGGAAACAAATGTGTTGCAGGCTTTTCACTCAGATGTCAGAAACCTTCACAAAAGTTAAGTATGAACAATTCAAATGATGCAGCTGAATAATTCAGTATTGCTAAGGAATGTACAATGTGTTTGAATGCATTTTACCCCTTAAAGGGACATTAAACCCAAATTTTTTCTTTCATGATTAAGATAGAGAATACAATTTAAAAAAAGCTTCCAATTTACTTCTATTATTAAATGTATTTCATTCTCATGTTATTCTTTGTTAAAGAGACACCTAGGTAGGTAGCGTGCACATGCCTGAAGCACTACATGACAGGAAATAGTGCTGCCATCTAGAACTCCTGCTAATGTATAACATTTTTGCTAAACTATTACTATATAGTGCTGCAGACACGTGGACACTCTTCAGCGTTACATTTATGCTTTTCAACAAAGGATAACAATAAAACAATGACAATTTGATAATAGACGTAAATTAGAAAGTTGTTTAAAATTGTATGTCTAAATCATGAAAGAAAAAATGTGGGTTTTATGTCCCTTTAACCATTAATAGTCATTTATGACATCCCCAATTAATCATGTTAGTATTTTCATTTCATACATACTATTGCCATTGCAAGTATAGATGGTCATTCTGGTGATTGTATTTAATCTGTGTATTCAATTCATAGTATAAAAGTGTGACTGGAGTTATAGCTTTAAACGTTTTATTAAACAAAGAAAATGCCTCAACATTTAAACTGAGCATTTACACAGAGTCTAATACTGAAAAAAAACAAACTATAAATTGTCAAGAAATAACTTTTGAAACAAATAAAACTATGTTGTTGTTTTTTTTACCAGATCTAAGGAGCAGATACACAGATAGTCATGGGGGTTTCAACAGGAATTCTAGGGGTGTGGAAAGGACCCCTATGTGTGTTAGTGGAGAAAGAAAATCTTATGTAAGTGAATAAAGCACACGTGGTGTGTAAATGATTCTGATCCCATAATAAAAAAACATTTAACCAAATGTGTCAGAAGATAATGAGATAAATTACACTTTTTTCTCGTCAACAAGAGCCACTGTAACAAAACATGAAATGGTTTATTCAACCTCAAAAAAGATAAAGCTGAGGTAATGAACATTTTACACACCAAATAATAAATGAACATTTGTTGTAAATGCAGTTCCTGCCAGTTACAATAACGATCTTAATAAGACCGCAACCAAAAAACTACATTTTATGATTTATGAATGATTGTTACTTCTGTTTGATAACTTAAAAAGTGGACCAACATAAAAGTGCGCTTATCACAAGTATTTAGAACTACATCTGTTCAATGTGATTGACATGACATTTGGCTCCTGAAGTGTATTGTATCATTCAGATATTTATTGTGTTCATCGCCAATCATGCAGACAACAGTACAATACTCAATAGACAGAGATGACTAAAAAAAATGATTTTTAAATATTAAAAAAAAAAAAAAATCCTACCATTGCGAGTCGTTGCTCTCTCTCTGCCCCTTCAGTGCCAGCTACCAAGTCAATGCACACAATAGGGATTGTCTTTTTATAGTGTCACTCAGGATTAAAATATTTTTGTTCCAAGTTTAGACAATACATGTAAGGTTGCAAATGCTCAGTAACTGGATCCTGGAATTATCCTGAGCATCTGTTCATGTGGGCTTTTGTATTTCACAGAATTATTAGTTGATAGTCAGAAGGTTTATATGAAATGTTGATTGATGCAAAAGCAATATAGAATTAGGGACATTTACCTCATTTAATGACTATCACATAAATACACATACTTAAGAGAGCAGTGAGATCTTAAATTGACGATAGAGTTATTGAGCCTTCAAAGTGACTAAAACTAGCAGGCCTATTTGTTTGTTATGTACTGAGTTTTTTTTCTAGCACTATTTCTGTCACATTTACAGTGGGACTCTGGTATTAAACCAATATGGTGATGGCCCACAAAGCAATTCCTTTGTTGAACAATATCCAAATGACTAGGAGATAGATGTAAATCTATTTTGAGATCCGAGATAGAAAATTTAGAAGAAACTGGAGGTGGAAAGGGTGAGTGATGAAGGCAGGATGCTCTGAGTATAACTGTAACAGTAGCATTGATATACCATTCCCTTATATCATAGTCTTGTATATTTTTTCTGCCCGGTTTGGTCATCGCCCTAAGCACTACGATGAAGCTGTTTTTAATGGTTAAAAAACAGGGTCTCAAACTCCAATCTTCTATAGGTAAAAAAGTGCTGGACAGGACTAGGAATAAAAAGCAGCCCTGTAAACTTTGGAGACCAGCCCTATTTTTCATTGAGTCAGTAAAATGTGCACACCAAATTTTTTTAAATGGGGATTACGAGGATACTCCATCCCCCAAACATTTTTTTTTAAAGAATTTTATTAGTTTGTATTAAATAAAAGTGCCAGATTGTTGATATATTGGCACCCTACAACCCAATTGCATCCATTAATCACCCTTTTAAATTGTAGCTTTCCAGTCCCAGCTGCTGAAGCCCACCGGGAAATATCCTGGTAGGCCTATCCAGCCTTTAAAAATACGTCTGCTCAAGCACATCCTTTATATAATCAGGGCCGAGGAAATATTATGTAAAGTCCATACCCTATGGAAAACAGAAAATTATGTTTAAAGTCAGTACTTTTTTAAGGATTGGGACCTAAAATAATCTAATCCAACCAATGAGCTTTGCAGGTCTGATTTGGATTTAAATGGATGCTAAGGGTTCTAGGCAACCCAAATCGATTTTGCCGCAGCTCCAAAGATGTCAACAATCATAAACTAGCCAGTCAGGCCATTTTAAAATATATATAGCGCACTAGCAAAACAAGGAGAGAAAATGGAGAATTGAAATAAGTGAATTAGGAGTCAGTAATCTTTGTTTAAATATGTGGTGACCTAAAGGATCATCAAGGTCAGTCTTACTTGCTTTAGTTTCTTAGTTATGCATGTAAATGTATGCTAATTTGCATTACCAGTAATTACATTACAAGTATTTCAAAGGAAACCAGCTTTCACAATGTAAAGCACTACATAGAAAAATAAAGAATATTAACCCCTTAATGACACACGTCGTACAGGGTACGTCATACACAAACTGTATGTCGTTAGGAGTTTAAAGTGGCTGGAAGCAATCCTGATCGCTTCCAGCTGCTTTCAAGGTATTGCCGTGATGCCTCGATATTGAGGCATCACTGCAATACCTTTTTTGGCACACTGATGCAGAGAGGACCACTCTGTGGTCCTCTCTGCATCGGCCAGCTATGGTGCCGATCGTTGGTGGGTGGGAGTAGCTGCAGGGAGGTGGGTGGGCGGCCCATTGCTGGACTAATTCCGTCCACTGTTCCGGGAAGGTGGGCGGAAGCTCGCGAGGGGGGGGGAGCGCGTGTGTGCGCACGCACGCACGACCAATCAATGCTGGATCTTTGCGAGGGGATCTGGGAAAGGAGGGGGATAGGGAGGCAGCTACACTACGGAAAAATGGCGTAAAATAAAAAAATAATAAAAAAAGCAAATTTGTTAAGAAATTAGGTACTGGCAGGCAGCTGCCAGTACCTAAAATGGCCACAAATATGAAGAGGGGGAGGTTAAGAGAGCTGTTTGGGGAGGTTGGGGGGTTAGGGGGGAACCTACACTGCAGAAACTATCGGCTAGATTACGAGTTTGGCGTTAGAAGCTGTGTGGTGCTAACGAGCAGTTTATGCTCACTGCTCACTTACAGACAGCGCTGGTATTACGGGTGTTTAGAAACCCGGCGTTAACCACAGAAAAGTGAGTGAAGAGCAAAATTTAGCTCCACATCTCACCTCAATACCAGCGCTGCTTACGTTAGCGGTGATCTGGCTAAACGTGCTCGTGCACGATTTCCCCATAGGAATCAATGGGGGAGAGCCGGCTGAAAAAAAACCTAACACCTGCAAAAAAGCAGCATTTAGCTCCTAACACAGGCCCATTGATTCCTATGGGGAAATAAAATGTATGTCTACACCTAACACCCTAACATGAACCCTGAGTCTAAACACCCCTAATCTTACACTTATTAACCCTTAATCTGCCGCCCCCGACATCGCTGACACCTACATTATATTATTAACCCCTAATCTGCCGCTCCGGACACCGCCGCCACCTACATTATACTTATGAACACCTAATCTGCTGCACACAACATCACCGCCACCTACATTATATTTATTAACCCCTAATCTGCCACCCCCAATGTCGCCGCAACCTAACTACATTTATTAGAGAGAGAACCTCCTGAGTTATAAAAACAAACCAAGAAAAACCTGGGATGATGAAACAATCAACGTACCTATGATATCCGAGTACTGTGAGAACAGATCCATCCTGGAAAAGATTATTAAGAAACATTGGGCGATACTCAAAGATGATGACGTGATTGGGGAAAGGCTGAATCCACATCCGAGATTCATTTATAGGAGAACTAGGAACCTGAAAACGATGATAGCTCCTAGTATACCTAGGAAAGGAAATAATAACGACACGACCAATCACCAAGGAAAAAGCATTAAAGGCTTCTACCCATGTCCAAGCTGTAAAGCTTGTAAGAACGGATGAAAAACGGATACTTTCTCATCACATCAGAGAAACGAGAAACATAGGATCAAAGAGTTGATCAGATGTAGCGACAAAAATGTGATCTATCTAGTTTCCTGCTCCTGCGGATTACAATATATAGGGCAGACATCAAGGGCCCTCAAAGATAGGATCAGGGAACACATCCTATGCATAGAGAAAGGCAGAATAGATACCCCACTCTACAAGCATTTTGCAACTACCCACAAGGGGAATCTGAAAGATTTTAGTTATTTTGGGATACAGAAGGTCAAAAAAGACTGGAGAGGAGGAAACCATGAGCAAAAACTACTATTCAATGAGTCAAGATGGATATTTATGATGGACTGTCTATACCCTAGAGGTTTAAATCAGAAAGAAGACCTTGCACACCTGATCTCCATTAAATGACATCTATTAAATAACAACCACCATCCATCTCCGAGTGCTCAAATATGATATGACCTAAGTTAGAGAGATAGGATCCCAACATGCGACCGCTAAGTTGGTTACCCCACACAGTATCCCAACTAAATATTTACCTCCGCATTCATCACTATTTTCTATGTACCTATAAAGGGAGATTGAATACATGAAAGCTATAAACTAGAGTGGAAGTGAAAATCGAAAATACTAACCCTCTCCGTTTCCGATAAAAACCAAGGGAAATGTAAAAATTTAGAGTGGACATAATACTTGTTCTGTATTACAAAATGTTAGTCGCTCATTAAAGAACAAAATCATATCAGAGAGAGAAACATAACATCAGGCATAGGACAATTTGGTCACAAAGATACATCAGCACCAATGAGTAAATATACAAGCATAAGTACATTTGTCAAGTAATTAACACCTGGCAACAGATCCATACACGGGAATAATAGACCTAAAGAATTGCGACAATGTCGTATTGAATACACCCAGCTTTGTCAAACTGAACACATTCAGTATGACAACTTTAAAATTGTCATATTGAACTAAAAAAAATATCATAGAAAAGAAAAAACCCTGTATTCATACACTGGTCTATACATAACAATCCAATGTAGGACTACTTAATGTGTGAAATGAAATATCATAATTTGAAGATTTTGTATCTTGTATCCTCTACCCCACGTCTGCCCCAAAGTCAAACAGAAGCCATCACTTTGAGTGTATTTATGTCTTATCTTACACCAGCTGATTTCTGGTTAATGGTCACCTAAAGTCCTTTATATACACATACAAATGTAATGAAACCCTCCCAATTAGATTTGAGCATACACCTTCACTGTGAACAGATAGGAAGATCCTTGATCCCTCTTGAGACATTACAGTTTGTCATCCCACCATCGGCGGTGAGATACAGCATTAGGATGCAATAAACGTCTCACAATGTTAAGTTAGATAAACATTGTAGGTCTATACTTTATCAAGGTCATATATGACTCAATGGCTCCTTGAGAATACCCATAGGCTTTATTTTCAAAAGAACTAGAAGGAAGCAGTGAAACGGCTATCCATTACGAAAGTATGAACAAATAAAAGTAAATTGTAAAGCTATTCAATATTAGGATCCAAGAATGTGCCTAGAATTAAGAAAGTGAGTTTTATTAGGATCCAAGAATGTGCTTAGACTTAATATAGCGAGTTTTATTAGAAGCAGTTTTACTATAAGCAGTGACAGATCAGCATCGTAAGAAATTACATACATTTTTCAAAGAATTGACTATTCCCAGTAACCGATTCTATTACATATTGGCACATTGACTCTGACATTATATGTTATAGACACATAGAGACAATGAGCCATAGTAAGATCGGGTAATACCGAATATCTGAGAAAGATCTGAAGTCCTAATAAGTGAGGGAACTACATATCCCATAAGTCAATGAGGAATATGATGCTGCACCTTCCGGTCATATGATGCAGACCGGTGGACCAAAGAACTTCCGGTCACATGATAGAGACCGGTGAATCGAATAAACTATGTCTCCCAAAAGCTAAAACGGAAGTTGATGCCGCGATACCAGGCCACTTCCGGTCATAGCAATTTTCAAAATAAGATCGCATTGGAAATTAAGTTTTTGACATCAACAGGGGCAATTCATAAATGAGTACCAGTCCATGTAAATAAATAAGCAATTTGAGCCCAAAGAAAGGGGAAACCCGCCCAGAAAACTAACTGAGTTAACACAGAATATAATAATAACAACATTGACAAAACGCTACTATTACCTAATAATGAAAATAAAAAACAAATAAATAGGAAAATCTAGATTTATACTAGAATTTGTGGCAATAATAGGAACCAATTAACCTTTAAGATGGGAAAACATAAACATAACATAGGAAATATCCCAGAGATGCAATGGGTGAAACAGGAAACATAACATAGGAAATATCCCAGAGATGCAATGGGTGAAACAGGAAACATAACATAGGAAATATCCCAGAGATGCAATGGGTGAAACAGGAAACATAACATAGGAAATATCCCAGAGATGCAATGGGTGAAACAGGAAAGGGAGGTGCCTCTAAAAATGTCGCCAAAACAGCACCAATCATTTCAACACTGACCCTACTTAAAGCTCCCAGACCCGGTTGGGTGAAGACGTCTCCCGGTAGGGTGATCTTCAGGGGGTTAGTGTTAGGTTTTTTTTAAGGGGGGATTGGGTGGGTTTTAGAGTAGGGTTGGTTGTGTGGGTGGTGGGTTTTAATGTTGGGGGGGAATTGTAATTTTTTTTCAGGTAAAAGAGCTGATTACTTTGGGGCAATGCCCCACAAAAGGCCCTTTTAAGGGCTATTTCTAATTTAGTGTAGGGTAGGGCTTTTTTTTTATTTTGGGGGGCTTTTTTAATTTTGTTAGGGGGATTAGATTAGGTGTAATTAGTTTAAAAATCTTGTAACTATTTTATTATTTTCTGTAATTTAGTGGGGGGGGGGTAGATCATTTTATTTAATTGTAATTAATTGTATTTAATTTAGGTAATTAATTTAATTGTAGTGTAGTGTTAGGTGTAATTGTAACTTAGGTTATTTTTTATTTTACAGGTAAATTTGTCTTTATTTTAACTAGGTAGTTATTAAATAGTTAATACCTATTTAATAACTATTGTACCTAGTTAAAATAAATACAAAGTTGCCTGTAAAATAAAAATAAACCCTAAGATAGCTACAATGTAACTAATAGTTATATAGTAGCTAGTTTAGGGTTTATTTTATAGGTAAGTATTTAGTTTTAAATAGGAATTATTTAGTTAATGATAGTAATTTTATTTAGATTTATTTAAATTATATTTAAGTTAGGGGGTGTTAGGGTTAGGGTTAGACTTAGATTTAGGGGTTAATAACTTTAATATAGTGGCGGCGAGGTTGGGGGGGGCAGATTAGGGGTTAATAAATGTAGTTAGGTGGCGGCGATGTTAGGGATGGCAGATTAGGGGTTAATAATATTTAACTAATGTTTGCAATGCGGGAAATGCATCGGTTTAGGGGTTAATATATTTATTATAGTGGCGGCGATGTCCGGTTCGGCAGATTAGGGGTTAAAAAATGTATTTTAGTGTTTGCGATGTGGGAGGGCCTCGGTTTAGGGGTTAATAGGTAATTTATGGGTGTTAGTGTACTTTTTAGCACTTTAGTTAAGAGTTTTATGATACGGCGTTGTAGTGTAAAACTCTTAACTACTGACTTTAAAATGCAGTATCAATCTTGACAGGAGAGGGTCTACCGCTCACTTTTTGTCAGAGTCGTAATACCGGCGCTATGCAAGTCCCATTGAAAATATAGGATACGCAATTGACGTAAGTGGATTTGCGGTATTTCTGAGTCTGGCCAAAAAAGTGAGCGGTACACCTGTACCTGCAAGACTCGTAATACCAGCGGGCGTTAAAAAGCAGCGTTGGGACCGGCCTATGCTGCTTTTTAAGCCTAACACAAGACTCGTAATCTAGCCGTATGTATTTATTTTTTTAAAAATGCTTAAAAAAAAAAGGCTTTTATTTTAGTACTCGCAGACTTTCTGCCAGTACTTAAGATGGCGGTGACAATTGTGGGATGGGGGAGGGAATAGAGCTGTTTGTGAGGGGTCAGGAAGGGATTAGGGGGTGGGATGTGTCAGGTGGGAGACTGATCTCTACACTAAAGCTACAATTAGCCCTACAAGCTACCTAATTAACCCCATCCACTGTTGGGGATAATACAAGTGTGGTGCACAGCGACATTTAGCTGCCTTCTAATTATCAAAAATCAACACCAAAGCCATATATGTCTGCTATTTCTGAACAAAGGGGATCCCAGAGAAGTATTTACAACCATTTGTGCCATAATTGCATAAGCTAATTGTAAATAATTTCAGTGAGAAACCTAAAGTTAGTGAAAAAGTTAACAATTTTTTTTATTTGATCGCATTTTACCAAATTGGGCCTAGATCAATACTTTGGGTTGTCTACTTCACTACACTAAAGTTAAAATTAACCCTACAAGCTCCCTACAAGCTCCCTAATTAACCCCTTCACTGCTGGACATAATATAAGTGTGGTGTGCAGCAGCATTTAGCGGCTTTCTAATTACCAAAAAGCAACACCAAAGCCATATATGTCTGCTATTTCTGAACAAAGGGGATCCCTGAAAAGCATTTACAACCATTTGTGCCATAATTGCACAAGCTGTTTGTAAATAATTTCAGTTAAAAACCTAAAGTTTGTGAAAAAGTTTGTGAAAAAGTAAGCGATTTTTTTTATTTGATCGCATTTGGCGGTGAAATGGTGGCATGAAATATACCAAAATGGGCCTAGATTAATACTTTGGGTTGTCTACTAAAAAAAAATATATACATGTCAAGGGATATTCAGGGATTCCTGACAGATATCAGTATTTATTGCCCTATAACTTGCAAAAAAAAGCAAAGAACATGTAAACATTGGGTATTTCTAAACTCAGGACAAAATGTAGAAACTATTTAGCACGGGTGTTTTTTGGTGGTTGTAGATGTGTAACAGATTTTGGGGGTCAAAATTAGAAAAAGTGGGTTTTTGTTTCAATTTTTTCATCATATTTTATAATTTTTTATATTAAATTACATGATATGATGAAAATAATGGTATCTTTAGAAAGTCCATTTAATGGCGAGAAAAAATGGTACATAATATGTGTGAGTACAGTAAATGAGTTAGAGAAAAATTACAGCTAAACACAAACACAGCAGAAATGTAAAAATAGCCCTGGTCCTTAAAGGGACACTGAACCTAAATGTTTTCTTTTGTGATTCAAATAGAGCATGACATTTTAAGCAACTTTCAAATTTACTCCTATTATCAATTTTTCTTTATTCTCTTGGTATCTTTATTTGAAAAGCAAGAATGTAAGTTTACATGCCGGTATACCGCATAGGAATGTGTATACCACGTCACTTTAGGTCACGTGACTCAGCTGCTGTAGGGGTGTTGCGCTCAATGCCCATGTGCAAGAGGCCCAACCTCCTCCAAACAGCTGATGTAATTTAAACAACGGGTCGAGGAAATATATGGCCCGTAATCATAATTTATAGAGGCTAATAACCTTCACTGCGCACGAGCGCACTGCAGTCGCTTTGAGTGTATTTGAGTGAGCTAAAAACAGTGACAAATGTGACAGCATAGAGCTACTGTCATGATACCCACACCACACACCCTCACCTTACCTATCCCACCCCCACCGGAAAAAAATATTGGATCAGTCACTGGACTCCATAGAAAAATATAGCCTTTATTACAAAATTCCAAGCATAAGTTTGAAAATGTTTTGGTGTCAACTGACACCTTTTTCGGCAAGTCGGCGGTGCACAATGGATCACTGAGGAGTAGGGCCGTGTCCACATGCGCATTACAGATTACAGTCCATAGAATCCTGTGACCCGTTGTTATGCAATAAATCATTAAACAGATGTTTTGGAGGAGGTTGGGCCTCTTGCGCATGCGCATTGAGCACCACACCCCTCCAACAGCTGATAATACATCATCGGAAGTGACGTAGTATACACATTCCTATGGTATACCAGTTTCTTTAGAACACCGGCCCATTTTTAGTGAACAAACTGGGTTGTTCTTGCTGATTGGTGGATAAATTCACCCACCAATAAACAAGTGCTGTCCACAGTGCTGAACCAAAAATTGGCTGGCTCCTTAGCTTAGATGCCTTCTTTTTCAAATAAAGATAGCAAGAGAATGAAGAAAAATTGATAACAGGAGTAAATTAGAAAGTTGCTTAATATTGCATGCTCTATCTGAATCACGAAAGAAAAAAATTTTGTTCAATGTCCCTTTAAGGGTAAGAAATTGAAAAATGGCCTTGTCCTTAAGGGATTAAAGGGATAAGAAACTCAAAAAAAATTCTTTTGTGATTCAGACAGAGCTTACAATTTTTTTATTTTTTTTATTTTTTACAATTTACTTCTATTATCAAATTTGCTTAATTACCATGATTCTGTGTTGAAGAGATACCTAGGTAGGCATTAGGTGCTTCCATCTAGTGCTCTTGCAAATGGATAACATTCTTGCAAAACTGCTGCCATATAGTGCACCAGAAATGGGATGGCTCCTAAGCATACATCCCTGCTTTAAAAAAAAGAGAACAAAGAAAATTGATAATAGAAGTATATTAGAAAGTTTTTTTTTAAAATTGCATGCTCTGTCTGAAACACAAAAGAAACATTTTAAGTTTCATATCCCTTTAAGTTTTTTTTTAAGAGTATAATATGCTCTTTTGATATTGTACAATGAATTTTATTAGTGCTATTTGTGCTTTCAATTGAGTGCAGCCCATAACTTTCAGCCTGTAATATCACTGATATCTAGTGCAGCCATGATACTCATTATAAGTAATAGGTGCTCTAGAGTCAGCCGTGCTAAACCTTCTCTCGTAAATCTGTTTTGCCATGGACTTGTAATATCAATTTGTACGCTAATTTTAGCAAGGTCCATAGATATTGCGTCCCACAGTAGCATTAGCGCACCACTTGTAATTTGTGCCTGTGTGTGGTCTTCTCCTTATTGTATCTAGTGACAATATCATAGTTCTACATGCCAAGATCTCAGCACCCATCACATTGAATTCAGCGAAAAATGTTGAGGTCAATTATTTCAATATGGGTTAGGGATTGAAGTTAGGGTTGACATTAATTTTCAAGAGACAAGAAACTCTTTAACATTTTAAATACATTTCCATTACTTCTATTATGAAATTTGTTTTCCTCATGGAGTTCTTGATGAAGAGAAGGTAAGGTAGGTAGCGTTTAAATTTCAAGAACTACATTGTAGGGAACACTGGGGCCACCTCATGCGTTTGCAAATGTTAACATGTTAAAAGTACTAATGTGAAAATGCTATATAGTGCTCTAGAGACGTGCATGCTCCTGAGTCTGCATTTCAACAAAGGATAGCAATAGAATGAAGTGACTTTGATAACAGAAATAACTTTGAATGTTACATTCTGGATCATGAAAGAATATGTTTGTTTTTATGTCCCTTTAAGCTTTTACAATTAAATGTTATGGTTAAGAATTGGGGTTGGGGTAAATGTTGAGATTAGGTTGGGATTGGATTTAGGAAGATTTAAAGTCAGGAACTGGGGTCAACAATCCAATAAGAATTATCATTAATCCAAATGTAGTGTTAGTAGCATTCAACCTTTAGAGGAAGACACTATACATTTCTGTATACAAACTATGTTACAAGGGTAAACAAGTAACTCACACATATAATACAAAGCTGTGGCATCACTAGGGGGATCCCCCAACATAATGGCTGGCCCCATGCACCGTCCTGAATGTGATCGATACTCAGTTTTCCCACCTCATCTCTATACAGGATTGCCCCAGCTTAATCCAACCTCGACCACAACCCACCTGGCCTGCCCACGGGTCACCAACTGCAAAACACCTGTGAGCCACTGGGAAGTGCCCCTGATCATTAAATCCTGGAGGCGCCACAAAGTGAACATAGATCCCAAAAGACTATGGCCTAGATTTGGAGTTTTGCGTTAGAAGGGGTGCGTTAGCTACGCATGCTTTTTTCTGGCCGCACCTTTTAAATACCTCTGGTATTGAGAGTTCACAGAATGGCTGCGTTAGGCTCCAAAAAGGGAGCGTACAGGCATATTTAACGCCACTGCAACTCTCGATACCAGAGTTGCTTACGGACGCGGCCAGCTTCAAAAACGTGCTCGTGCACGATTCCCCCATAGAAAACAATGGGGCTGTTTGAGCTGAAAAAAAACCTAACACCTGCAAAAAAGCCGCGTTCAGCTCCTAACGCAGCCCCATTGTTTCCTATGGGGAAACACTTCCTACGTCTGCACCTAACACTCTAACATGTACCCCGAGTCTAAACACCCCTAACCTTACACTTATTAACCCCTATTCTGCCGCCCCCGCTATCGCTGACCCCTGCATATTATTATTAACCCCTAATCTGCCGCTCCGTAAACCGCCGCTACTTACATTATCCCTATGTACCCCTAATCTGCTGCCCCTAACACCGCCGACCCCTATATTATATTTATTAACCCCTAATCTGCCCCCCACAACGTTGCCTCCACCTGCCTACACTTATTAACCCCTAATCTGCCGAGCGGACCACACCGCTATTATAATAAAGTTATTAACCCCTAATCCGCCTCACTAACCCTATAATAAATAGTATTAACCGCTAATCTGCCCTCCCTAACATCGCCGACATCTAACTTCAAACATTAACCCCTAATCTGCCGACTGGAGCTCACCGCTATTCTAATAAATGTATTAACCCCTAAAGCTAAGTCTAACCCTAACACTAACACCCCCCTAAGTTAAATATAATTTAAATCTAACGAAATTAATTAACTCTTATTAAATAAATTATTCCTATTTAAAGCTAAATACTTACCTGTAAAATAAATCCTAATATAGCTACAATATAAATTATATTTATATTATAGCTATTTTAGGATTTATATTTATTTTACAGGTAACTTTGTATTTATTTTAACCAGGTACAATAGCTATTAAATAGTTAAGAACTATTTAATAGCTAAAATAGTTAAAATAATTACAAAATTACCTGTAAAATAAATCCTAACCTAAGTTACAATTAAACCTAACACTACACTATCAATAAATTAATTAAATAAAATACCTACAATTACCTACAATTAAACCTAACACTACACTATCAATAAATGAATTAAATACAATATCTACAAATATCTACAAATAAATACAATTAAATAAACTAACTAAAGTACAAAAAATAAAAAAGAACTAAGTTACACAAAAATAAAAAAATATTTACAAACATTAGAAAAATATTACAACAATTTTAAACTAATTACACCATGCATGCCCCAAGAAATTCAGCTCTTTTGCCTGTAAAAAAACACATACAATACCCCCCCAACATTACAACCCACCACCCACATACCCCTAATCTAACCCAAACCCCCCTTAAATAAACCTAACACTAAGCCCCTGAAGATCTTCCTACCTTATCTTCACCTCACCGGGTATCACCGATCCGTCCTGGCTCCAAAATCTTCATCCAAGCCCAAGCGGGGGCTAGACATCCATCATCCGACGGATGAAGAAGTCCAGAAGAGGGTCCAAAGTCTTCATCCTATCCGGGAAGAAGAGTAGATCCGGACCGGCAACCATCTTCTTCCAAGCGGCATCTTCTATCTTCATCCGATGAGGACCAGCTCCATCGTGAAGATCTCCAGCGCGGACCCATCTTCTTCCGACGACGTCCAAATGAAGAATGACAGTTCCTTTAAGGGACGTCATCCAAGATGGCGTCCCTCGAATTCCGATTGGCTGATAGGATTCTACCAGCCAATCGGAATTAGGGTAGGAAAATTCTTATTGGCTGATGGAATCAGCCAATCAGAATCAAGTTCAATCCGATTGGCTGATCCGATCAGCCAATCAGATTGAGCTAGCATTCTATTGGCTGATCGGAACAGCCAATAGAATGTGAGGGCTAGGGCTTGGATGAAGATTTTGGAGCCAGGACGGATCGGTGATACCCGGTGAGGTGAAGATAAGGTAGGAAGATCTCCAGGGGCTTAGTGTTAGGTTTATTTAAGGGGGGTTTGGGTTAGATTAGGGGTATGTGGGTGGTGGGTTGTAATGTTGGGGGGGGGTATTGTATGTGTTTTTTTACAGGCAAAAGAGCTGAATTTCTTGGGGCATGCCCCGCAAAGGGCCCTGTTCAGGGCTGGTAAGGTAAAAGAGCTTTGAACTTTTGTAATTTAGAATAGGGTAGGGCATTTTTTTATTTTGGGGGGCTTTGTTATTTTATTAGGGGGCTTAGAGTAGGTGTACTTAGTTTAAAATTGTTGTAATGGAGGGGCGGAGCTAGCCGTTGAAGAAGCAGGACGTGTTCCTATGAAGCTCCTGACTTTAACTACCTTACTTCAGCTTATATCTTCAAAAATTACCTACAAATTTTACTAATTTGACTCTCAGAAGGAACAGTAGTAAACTTTGGGCTGAGGAAACCTCAGAGGAGTGGAGACTCGAGAGAAGTTTTGCAT
Organism: Bombina bombina; assembly: GCF_027579735.1. Taxonomy (NCBI): domain Eukaryota; kingdom Metazoa; phylum Chordata; class Amphibia; order Anura; family Bombinatoridae; genus Bombina; species Bombina bombina. The sequence continues at coordinate 252,148,530 of NC_069501.1, read as the reverse complement.
GTTTACCAAGAAGCAACCACGCGACATTGCATATCCCAAACTGGAGAGCGTGCCGTCACTGAGGCTCATAGGCAGCAGTTAACTTTTCAGCGAACATTAATAGAATTAGCAACAGCACCTCTTTTAATCACCCACACAGATAATTCTCTGAAAGGCCTATTGATCTACCACAGAGCCGGATTTTAACCAAAATGGCGACGGTTTTATTTTTATTGAAACAGTTGGAGGCCAAGATGGACGCCCATTTCCTTAATTTACGTGAGGAGCTTATATTGGAGCGGAAAACTACACGAGATGACCCCGAACCCTTCACAAGACAGCTTCTACATCCTGCCGACCTAACAGCCACCGCCTCCTTACAATCGCAGGGGCATAAGTCTGTGAGCAACTTCACCCATACAAGTGCGGGCACTCACTCACCTGCCATCCTAGAAGAAGTCGTCTTACCCACATGGCATACACCTATCCCAGCTGAGATACCGGCTCCCGATTTCAGCGACGCTGAACTCCTCACAGAGCTGGAAGTCTCTGCCGACCTTCTTGATTGCGGCGCAGCTGAAATCACCTCTCTAACCCTACCACCCGCTGGAAGCATGATTGTGGCAGGAGAGCAGAAATCGCTGGTACACTTCATGTTAGAGACTTACGGTCCCATCCCATGGTCAGTGTTTTCTCTGTTTGAGACATTAACGCCTGGTCCCCACTCCTCTGCATATCTCTCAGGGGCTGTCCTAGTAGTTAACTCTCTGGCCCTGGGAAAATGTGATGACTTTGTGCCATTTAGGAGGAGTGCAACCCTTCAGCCGTTTTTAGAGCTCAGTTTTGCCGACACACTTTCATATTCCACAGCTAGGAAACGCCGGTTTTCAAACTCATTACTAGCTACAGGGGGTCCTTTTTTGGCAAAGATCAGCAGCTCCCTCTCCACAATCCTACCATGGAACTGCCTTAAGACCGGCATTGGGTAATCTGGCTTGAGAGATTCTGTTTTCCCATGGAACTTTACTTCTGAGACATTGTCTTTTCTTTTTGCTAATATTTAAATGACGACAGTTCTGTCTGAAATGTGGACTTGCAATACACCAGTTTATGTTATAGTATCAGCAATTATGTCTCATATATGTTGTAACCTTATGCAAAAAATTTAATTATGCCCTTGCATGTTTCAAATATTCTCCTTCAAAGCCTAGATGAGAGGTAACTGCCGGATAGTGTAGGCTTAAGGTCCCACTTCATATGCGGGTTTCTTACTTCTAATACAAACACAAATTAATAGATAAGTCAGAGGCTCATTACTGTGCAGTCCCAGCCTCTATAACTTGAGATACACTTACACATTATAAATTTGCCTAGCAGTGTGCACATAACAACCACATTACATAGAGAACAATGGCTCTGATGTATATATTATATTTGTACAGTCACTAATGTCCTCACGGCCTTAACCTCTTCACATTTTAACCTCATATTGTTATCTCTGAAGTCCTATGCAATCACTGTGAGCCTTATTTACTCATTTTCTTATTTGAGTCAGACTGTACAGCTCTATGAGGCTCTTCTGCGTAGACTACCAAGGGATCTGTCTAGAAATGCTGCAGCTCACCAATACTCTAAAGCTTTACTGTTTGCACCCCCATATAATACCGCTTAGAAGTGAATGTTGGGATGTATTTATGTTCACCTGCCTCACCTCAAATGTTGAGCCAGTGGGGTTGTATATGTCACAACAGTTATTAACAATTACTATTTAATGTAAATGAGCTCTTAAAATTACAGTCAGGGTTATGACGTGTTTGTAATAGTTGAGCTTTATTGCATAAGATTTACCTTCCAATCTATATTCATGTTGTAAACGTTAAATTTTGTTTTACAAAAGTTATATTGCCTTATCAGTAGATATAGTTTAAGGCATTTATGTTATTCTAATGTACACTATTAGTGTTTACTATTATCTCACAAAAATCCCCAATACAGGATCACGACAATATATACATATATTTTTAATACAGGACACATGGTTTAAGTTTAAGTTAATGGGTCTACTTATAATGTATTTATACAGGTACACAAGTCTGACCATAGATATATAATTTTCCTTTATAGATCCATAGAGAATAACTACACTAGGTACAAAATAATACTTCATAGGTAGTACTACCTTAGGGCCCCTACATAGCTTCTCCTTACTGTGTTTTCTGAGGCTGGCCTGACAATATAGGGAAGGAAAAATTCACTACGTGATCTCTATCTTGCCAAACGACCTGTGTTCACTAGTCTATAAAACATCTGGGCTAGAAACCAGGCACCCTATAGTCTTAATGATATGCTTCACAGAATAGTACGGCGATTCAGGCATATAATAGTTTAACACTATATAGCATAACCTTTCTTTTTTAAACTGCTATGATTGTATATTAAATGTGTCGTATAAGTTTGTTATAAAAGTGCAGCAATTAACAGATCTCTGGTTCACTAGAATCTGGCACTTGAGTCACCTGTAGGAAATGCATTGAAAGCCGTATGATAATGAGACCCCTAATTAATCACACTCCCTGAGTGATAGTTTTTATTTGGATAAAATGCCGGTCCTTGCTGAGCCCCTCTCCTCCCTTTCCCGCGGGTACTTGTTACCCGCGGGTCATATCCATATCCCTTTTACCCACATCGCCTAGAGCTGGCACTTCCCCAGGAGAGGAGCCCATGCAGTAGCCTCCTTCCCTCTATATATTAGAATCTTCTCCTCTACACATAACCCTACTTGTAAATTTGAAAATCCGCAATTATATAACAAGCCTCCTACTAGCCCTATTTACATTATTAATTTGGCCTCCTAGATAGCTCCGTCCCCCCCTACTCCCTTTTATTCCCCTCCTTTTCTAACACAAGCGGCTCTTGCCCGCTGAACTCTTTCCTACCTCTTCTAGACCACCTTGGTCTGAGTACGCCAAAATAAATACTGCCCCACGACTGCCTCAACCCTATTAGAATAAATGAACATAATAATTTTCTACATGGTAAGTCATGGGCCATATCTATTATATACAAAATATAAAACTGAGGTTCCATTATCTTATGTACAAACATATATCCCTCATCAACATCCATGTTTATAAGGTTAACTCTAGTAATCTCATATGCCTATTATCTGTTGTTAATGTCTACCTTCTCATAAGGGGGTTATAGCTACGGGACGTGGATGTAACTTACATGACTATTATACACGTTTCCCCACGAAAGCATATACAATCTATTTCAAGACTCGTTATTTCTTTGGTTTAAAATCAAGTTTGTTATAAGGATGTAATTTCCAGAATTACGCCATTATTGTTACCGGATGAATATGTTGTGAAACTTTCTTATAACCTCAATAAAAAAAATCTATTTAAAAAAAAATTGTTGTAATATTTTTCTAATGTTTGTAAATATTTTTTTATTTTTTGTACTTTAGTTAGTTTATTTAATTGTATTTATTTGTAGATATTGTATTTAATTCATTTATTGATAGTGTAGTGTTAGGTTTAATTGTAGGTAATTGTAGGTATTTTATTAAATTAATTTATTGATAGTGTAGTGTTAGGTTTAATTGTAACTTAGGTTAGGATTTATTTTACAGGTAAATTTGTAATTATTTTAACTATTTTAGCTATTAAATAGTTCTTAACTATTTAATAGCTATTGTACCTGGTTAAAAAAAATACAAAGTTACCTGTAAAATAAATATAAATCCTAAAATAGCTATAATATAATTATAATTTATATTGTAGCTATATTAGGGTTTATTTTACAGGTAAGTATTTAGCTTTAAATAGGAGTCATTTATTTAATAAGAGTTAATTTATTTCGTTAGATTTAAATTATATTTAACTTAAGGGGGTGTTAGGGTTAGGGTTAGACTTAGCTTTAGGGGTTAATCCATTTATTACAGTAGCGGCGAGAATCGGTCGGCAGATTAGGGGTTAATAATTGAAGTTAGGTGTCGGCGATGTTAGGGAGGGCAGATTAGGGGTTAATACTATTTATTATAGGGTTATTGAGGTGGGAGTGAGGCGGATTAGAGGTTAATAACTTTATTATAGTAGCGGTGCGGTCCGCTCGGCAGATTAGGGGTTAATAAGTGTAGGCAGGTGGAGGCGACGTTGAGGGGGGCAGATTAGGGGTTAATAAATATAATATAGGGGTCGGCGGTGTTAGGGGCAGCAGATTAGGGGTACATAAGTATAACGTAGGTGGCGGTCGGCAGATTAGGGGTTAATTATTGTAGGTAGCTGGCGGCGACGTTGTGGGGGGCAGGTTGGGGTTAATAAATATAATATAGGGGTCGGCGGTGTTAGGGGCAGCAGATTAGGGGTACATAAGTATAACGTAGGTGGCATTCGGCAGATTAGGGGTTAAAAAAATTTAATCGAGTGGCGGCGATGTGGGGGGACCTCTGTTTAGGGGTACATAGGTAGTTTATGGCTGTTAGTGTACTTTAGAGCACAGTAGTTAAGAGCTTTATGAACCGGCGTTAGCCCAGAAAGCTCTTAACTACTGACTTTTTTCTGCGGCTGGAGTTTTGTCGTTAGATTTCTAACGCTCACTTCAGACACGACTCTAAATACCGGAGTTAGAAAGATCCCATTGAAAAGATAGGATACGCAATTGACGTAAGGGGATCTGCGGTATGGAAAAGTCGCGGCTGAAAAGTGAGCGTTAGACCCTTTCCTGACTGACTCCAAATACCGGCGGTAGCCTAAAACCAGCGTTAGGAGCCTCTAACGCTGGTTTTCACGGCTACCGCAAAACTCCAAATCTAGGCCTATGAGTCTGGAAAAGCATATATAAAAGTGGTGACATATTTAAATATAGTGGAATTTGAGAGAAGAATATTGAGGACATTTGTGCCTTAAATAGACATTAAACACAACATTTATTTTATGATTTTAAAAACTTTCCAATTTACTTCTATTATCAAATTTGTTTCATTCTCTTTGAATCTTTTGTTGAAGGAGCAGCAGTGCACTACTCACATCCAGTGAGCCAATGAAAAGATTAATATCTGTGCAGCCACCAATGAGCAACTAGCGCATTGCCGTTCCTGAGCCTACATAGCTATGCTTTCAACAAAGGATACCAAGAGAGCAAAGCAAGATAAATAATAGAAGTAAGATGGAAAGTTGTTTAACCCCTTAAGGACCAGCGAAGTACCCTGTATGTCACTGGCTTTTTTTTGGGACTTGATTGTTTTAAATCGCAGTCTTGCCACCAGCGTTGAGACTGCTCTATTCCACAAAGCCTGCTGGAGGGAATGCATTAATAGTGTGTTCTTGCTAGACTTGTGCTATTATGTCCTGAAAAAACCCTTAACGACCAGTGACATACAGGATACATTGTGGTCATTAAAGGGTTAAAATTGCATTCTCTGACTGAAATCATGAATGTAATTTTGACTTTAATGTCCCTTTTAAAGATACTAACAACTACTAAAATATATCTTTACATTCCCTAGAGAATAGAATTAAAGAGACAGTAAAGTCATAATTAGACCATGATTGAGACAAAGGGGTAAATTTATCATAGTGCGAGCTGACATTATACGATTTAGCCAATTGATTGGAACAGCCAATAGAATGCGAGCTCGATCCTATTGGCTGATTGCATCAGCCAATAGGATTTTTTCTACCTTAATTCCTATTGGCTGATAGAATTCTATCAGCCAATCGGAATCTAAGGGACGCCATCTTGGATGACGTCACTTAAAGTGATATTCATTACGAAGAAGCCGTTGTTTGAAGAGGATGCTCCACGTCAGATGTCTTGAAGATGGACCCGCTCCGCGCCGGAAGGATGAAGATAGAAGATGCGTCTGGATGAAGACTTCTGCCCATCTGGAGGACCACTTCTGCCCGTCTGGAGGACCACTTCTGCCGGCTTCGTTGAGGGCATCTTGCCGCTAGGATGAAGACTTCTCCCGGTAAGTGAATCTTCGGGGGTTAGTGTTAGGATTTTTTTAAGGGTGTATTGGGTGGGTTTATTTTTTAGATTAGGGACTTTGGGCCGCAATAGAGCTAAATGCCCTTTTAAGGGCAATGCCCATCCAAATGCCCTTTTCAGAGCTTAGGTTTGTTTAGTTAGTATTTTATTTGGGGGTTTGGTTGTGTGGGTGGTGGGTTTTACTGTTGGGGGGGTGTTTGTATTTGTTTTTACAGGAAAAAGAGCTGATTTCTTTGGGGCAATGCCCCGCAAAAGGCCCTTTTAAGGGCTATTGGTAGTTTAGTTTAGGCTATGGGTTTTATTTTTATTTTGGGGGGGCTTTTTTATTTTGATAGGGCTCTTAGATTAGGTGTAATTAGTTTAAAGATCTGTAATTTGTTTTTTATTTTCTGTGTTTAGTGTTTTTTTTTTGTGATTTAGCTAATTAAATTTAATTTATTTAATTGTATTTAATTTAGGGAATTGATTTAATTATAGTGTAGTGTTAGGTGTTAGTGTAACTTAAGTTAGGTTTTATTTTACAGGTCAATTTGTATTTATTTTAGCTTGGTAGTTATTAAATAGTTAATAAATATTTAGTAACTATTCTACCTAGTTAAAATAAATACAAACTTGCCTGTAAAATTAAAATAAACCCTAAAATAGCTACAATGTAACTATTAGTTATATTGTAGCTAGCTTAGGGTTTATTTTATAGGTAAGTATTTAGTTTCAAATAGGAATAATGTAGTTAATGATAGTAATTTTATTTAGATTTATTTAAATTATATTTAATTTAGGGGGGTGTTAGCGTTAGGGTTAGACTTAGGTTTAGGGGTTAATAAATTTAATATAGTGGCAGCGACGTTGGGGGCGGCAGATTAGGGGTTAATAAATATAATGTAGGTGGTGGCGATGTCCAGAGCGGCAGATTAGGGGTTAATAAATATAATGCAGGTGTCGGCGATGTTGGGGGCAGCAGATTAGGGGTTAATAAGTATAATGTAGGTGGCGGCGATGTCCGGAGCGGCAGATTAGGGGTTAATAAGTATAATGTAGGTGGCGGCGATGTCGGGGGCGGCAGATTAAGGGTTAATAAGTATAATGTAGGTGTCGGCGATGTCGGGGGCGACAGATTAGGGGTTAATAAGTGTAAGATTAGGGGTGTTTAGACTCGGGGGTTCATGTTTGGGTGTAAACATAAAATGTGTTTCCCCATAGGAATCAATGGGGCTGCGTTACTGAGTTTTACGCTGCTTTTTGGCAGGTGTTAGACTTTTTCTCAGCCAGCTCTCCCCATTGATGTCTATGGGGAAATCGTGCACGATCACGTACTACCAGCTCACCGCTGAGTCAAGCAGCACTGGTATTGGAGTGCGGTATGGAGCTCAATTTTTCTCTACGCTCACTTCTTGCCTTTTAACGCCGGGTTTGTAAAAACCTGTAATACCAGCGCTGTATGTAAGTGAGCAGTGAGACAAAACTGCTTGTTAGCACCGCATAGCTCCTAACGCAAAACTCGTAATCTGGCTGAATGTGTCTCTCTTTTTGGTGGAAAATTCTTTTTTTAATGCTTTAGTTCAATATGGACCTTTTCCTGAATATATTTTCCAACAACTATCTGTTACACTATTGGACGAATAATATCATGTGACCAAGCCATACAGAAACGGACCTGGTTGAGAACTTGCACACAGATGACAACCTGAAAGGGAACTGAGAAATACAACGCTCTAGGATTGGTTTATATTTTTATTTTTAAATAATGTTACTTTTAGACATTTGTTGAAATGAATTGTTAAATATGTGTTTACTATTTAACTTGTTTTTTATTTCTATTTCAAATGTTTTTCTATTTTAAATGTTTTTAAAATCGAGTGAAATCTGACCTCAACCAATGAGGTATCAGATACCGCCCATGATTGTGTATTTAAGGCCACCTGAGATGTGGCATTGTATATGATTTTCTGTAAGCTATACAAAGTTTTTAAATAGCTCTTGAAAAAGACGGTATAGCCGCTGAAACGCTTTTGCGTTGAGCAAAATAAACATTTTATTTTAAAAAATCCAGCTTTTTTTCCTTTCCTGATCGTTATTTTTGTTTTGTGAAATCACGTGCTGTTTTTTTGAGATATCATCTGTGGAGCTGTTTGCCTTAAATATTAAGGTGCAAAGACTTAATATGTCAATGTGATATTCTTTGAACACAGATACAGACAGACCCCTTTTTGGGAAGATTGCAAAATCACCTGTGGAGCCGCTTGTCTGATATTACTCTGTGAGTATACTGCACTTATATATTAAGGTGCTCAGACATATTATGCCAATGTGATATTCTTTGAACACAGATACTGACAGAATTCTTCTGGGAAAATTGTGAAACATAGAGAAAAATCTTTTGGAGATCCCTTAGAACCAGCGGCTCTATCTGCCAATATACATCGTTTGTACAGCTTTGAGAGAGACTCTTCTTTTTTGTTGGAAAATACTGAACTTGGCCACCAGGAGGAGGCAAAGATACCCCAGCCAAAGGCTTAAATACTCCCCCCTACTTCCCTCATATATCAGTCATTCTGCCAAGGGAACAAGGAACAGTAGGAGAAATATCAGGGTATAAATGGCGTCAGAAGAGAAAACCTCATTTTGGTCAGCCCATCGGGCGGGGGCCGCGGACCCTCCTCATACAGAAGGAAATGAAATTATCAGGTAAGCATAATTTATGTTTTCCTTCTTAATATGAGGAGAGTCCATGGCATCATTTCTTACTTTTGGGAAAACTATACCCAAGCTCTAGAGAACACTGAATGATAACGGGAGGGGTAAAAGAGAGGCGGATCCTAATCTGAGGGCACCACAGCCTGCAAAACCTTTCTCCCAAAATCTGCTTCGGCCGAAGCAAAAACGTCAAACTTGTAAAATTTAGAAAAAGTATGTAAGGAGGACCAGGTAGCCGCCTTACAAATCTGATCCATAGAGGCCTCGTTCTTAAAGGCCCAAGAGGAAGCCACCGCTCTAGTGGAATGAGCCGTAATCCTCTGAGGAGGTCTAAGCCCCACTGACTCATAAGATAAGCATATAACACTCCTCAACCAAAAAGATAAGGAAGTTGAAGAAGCCTTCAGACCCTTACGCTTCCCAGAGTAGATAACAAACAAGGAAAAAGTTTGCCTAAAATCCTTATTAGCTTGAAGATAAAACTTCAAAGCTCGAACCACATCCAGATTATGAAGTAAACGTTCCTTCGAAGAAGAAGGATTAGGACACAAGGAAGGAACCACAATCTCCTGATTGATTTTGCGATCAGACACAACCTTAGGGAAAAAAAACAAGCAGGTACGTAGGACAGCCTTATCAGTGTGGAACACCAGATAAGGAGGTTCACATTGCAAGGCAGCTATTTCAGAAACTCTGCATGTCAACGCAATAGCCAATAGAAAAAGAACCTTTCAGGACAACAATTTGATGTCAACCGAATGCATAGACTCAAACTGAGCCCATTGCAAAAACTTAAGAACAAGATTCAAACTCCAAGGTGGAGCATTAGATCTAAACACAGGTCTGATCCTAATCAGAGCCCTAGCAAAATATTGCATGTCAGGGTGCTCTGCGAGCCTCTTGTGCAGAAAAACAGATAGGGACGAAATCTGTCCCCTCAGGGAACTGGCAGAAAGACCCTTCTCCAGACCCTCCTGGAGAAAAGAACGTATCTTGGCAGCCTTAACCTTATGCCAGGCTAAAACACGTTCTTCACACCAGAATAAGTAAGCTCTCCACACCTTATGATAGATGCGACGAGTAACAGGCTTACGAGCCTAAATGAGAGTATCAATAACCCTCTCAGAGAAACCTCTCTTGGCTAGAACTAAGCGTTCAATCTTCACGCAGTCAGCCTCAGAGAATCTAGATTTTGATGAACAAAAGTACCCTGTTCCAGCAGATCCCTGCGACAAGGTAACTTCCACGGAGGAGATAAGGACATCCCGACCAGGTCCGCGAACCACATCCTTCACGGTCACGATGAAGCAATCAGTATCACTGATGCCTGCTCCGCTTGATGCGGGCCACTACACGAGGAAGAAGTGGCAACGTTGGGAAAATCTCCAAGGCACTGCTAATGCATCTATTAGCTCCGCTTAAGGATCCCTGGACTGCGACCCATATCTGGATAGCTTGGAATTGAGCTGGGACTCCATGAGATATATCTCTGGCGTTCCCCATTTGTTACAAATCACCTCGTGATGGAGAGACCATTCCCCCCAATGAAAGGATTGTCTGCTGAGGAAATCCGCTTCCCAATTGTCCACACCCGGAATGTGGATCACTGACAGCAAGCAGTTGTGGGCCTCTGCTCACTCCAGAATCCGAGATACTTCCCTCATTTCTAGGGAGCTTCTCATTCCCCCCTGATGGTTTATGTAAGCCACTGAGGTTATGTTGTCTGATTGGAATCTGATAAACTGGGACGAACCCAGAAGAGCCCAAGCCTTCAGAGCATTGAAGAAGTTTCAGAATGTTGATTGGGAGGGAGGATTCCTCTCCAGTCCACAGGCCCTGTGCCTTGCTGGTACCCCAAACAGCTCCCCATCCTGATAGACTTATGTCCGTAGTCATAATCTCCCAGGATGGTCTCAAGAAGGATGTCCCTTGGGACAGGTGATCTTGACAGAGCCACCAGGAGAGCGATTCTCTCGATCGTTTGTCCATAGAAATCTGTTGAGACAGATTCAAATAATTGCCATTCCACTGTCTCAGCATGGACAGCTGTAGTGGTCTGAGATGGAATCTGGCAAAAAGGAATGATGTCCATGCTGGACACCATGAGACAAATCACCTCCATACACCGAGCCACAGAGGTCTGGAGGGCAAGACAAGTGGAAGCTAGCTTGCAATGTTAATAGCCTCATGGATATGCATTCTATTATAGTACCCAGGAATTCCACCCTGGTACTGGGAATAAGAGAACTCTTTTCTAAGTTTATCTTCCATCCATGAGATCGAAGAAGAAACAGAAGAGATTTCAAATGGTCTTCTGCCAGAGAACAGGATGGTGCTTGAACCAGAACATCATCTAAGTATGGAGCTACTGCTATACCTCTGGTGCTTGCAACTGCAAGCAGAGCCCCTAGACCCTTCGCAAAAACTCTTGGAGCAGTAGCTAGACCAAACAGAAGTGCAATAAACTGGAAGTGCTTGTCCAGGAATGTAAACCTTAGGAACTTGAATGAGGGAACAGATAGGAATTTGTTTAAGCACTTTAGGTCCAGAATCGAACAGAAAGTTCCCTTCTTTGGTACCACAAAAAGGTTTGAATAGTATCCCAAACCTCTTTCTGCGAGAGGTACTGGGACAATGGCTCCTAGGGAGCAAAGATCCCTCACACACCCCAGAAAGGCTTCTCTTTTCTGGCCTGGAAGACAGGTTTGATAGGAGGAATCTGCCCCTGGGTGGATGAGACTTGAAACCTATCTTGTATCCCTGAGCGATGACCTCCTGGACCCATGGGTCCTGCACATCCCTAAACTAAGCATCTGAAAAGAGCGACAGTCTGCCCCCTACGTGATCCAGAACCAGATCGGGGGCCATCTCTTCATGCCGACTTTGTCTCTGCGGGCTTCTTGCTCTGCTTGGATTTATTCCAGGACTGAGCCAGCTGCTTCCAAGTACTCTTGGATTGCTCAGGCTTTGCGGAGGGCTGCTGATGTTGGGATTTATTAGAACGAAAGGAACGAAAATTAGGACCTTGTCCCTTAGGCTTGTTCCTCTTATCCTGCGGTAAAAAGGCACCTTTGCCTCCAGTAACCGTGGAGATAATTAAGTCCAGGCTTCGACCGAATAAAATCTTTCCCTTAAAGGGGAGGGAAAGTAGTCTGGACTTAGAAGTCATGTCCGCAGACCAGGACTTCAGCCAGAGTGCTCTACGGGCTTGAACAGAATAACCTGAAGCCTTAGCTTTCAGGCGAATAATTTGCATATTTGCATCACAAATAAAAGAATTATCAACTCTTAAGGCCTTAATTCTTTCCTGGATCACGTTTAGGGGACCCTCCGCCTCGATCAACTCAGATATGGAGTCGCACCAGTAGGTAGCCACTCCAGCAACCGCAGCAACAGCCGCTGCCGGTTGAAACAAATATCCCGTATGTTGAAACATCTTCTTCTGTCTTCTTATCCATGGGCTCTTTGAACAACAAACTATTCTGAAGCGGGATAGTAGTGTGTTTAGTAAGTGTGGAGATAGAGCCATCCACCTTGGGGATGGAACCCCACAACTCCAATTGAGAGTCCGGGACCGGGAACATCTTCTTAAAGGAAGACGAAGGGGAAAAGGAAGAACCATTCCTTTCCTATTCATTCTTAATAATGTTCGCCATCTTACAGGAACCGGGAAAGTTTGTGGTACAACCCTGTCCTCGTAGACCTTATCTAATTTTGGAATCAAAGGTTCCTCAAGCAATTTGGGCTCTTGAACGTAGCCAAAACTTCCTTCAACAGAAAGTGTTAATGTTCAATCCTAAATCTAAAGTCTGGAGGTTTAGATGCAGCAGACTCCGACCCAGAAAGTGTGCCCTCTGAAGCATCAGAGGCGCCTTCATCATCGGATAATCTCGTATCAGATAAATCCAACAAACTAGTTGATGACCCCTGGGAAGGATAGCAATATTTGACCTTTTGCTTGCGCTTAGCAGGGCGAGGAAAAGCACTAAAGGCCACAGACCCCACTGTTTGTAACTGGGCAGTTAAGTCAGAGTGCTATGGGAAGCTGCATGTGTATTAGGAGATTACTGTAGGGTGCGCACCTCACGGAACAGAGATTTTGCAGAGGTGGATGGCTCAGTGGTATCAAACATATTAACTTTCTTTGACATGATTACTTTATCAAGGCATGTGGAACATAGTTGAGTGGACGGGTATACCGCGGCCTGTTCACAATATAGAAACCGCTTCTTCTCTGGTAAACAGCACGGTCAGGAAAGAGGAAATAAGTGTGACCACACCTGGTCACATGGTGCACAATGCAGGACCGCCCCTGCTATAAGAGCAAAAAAAAAAAAAAAAGCGCCCCAAGCCTTTCAAGCTGCGCAGCTCAAAAAATGAAAGTAAAAACCTATACGTTACAACATCTGCCTGAGCCCAAAAACCATCTCACACATGTTGCAGCATAATCAAATAAATTTATGTGATTAATTCCCACTGTTCCATAATCACCCTCAGGAGATATTAACCCTTGAGCCACACTGTGACCCTGTCTTCTGGGGTTATTATATGTGTAAATAATCTATGCCGTGGAACAGAAACACAGCCTCTCAAGTGTGACAGTCTTGAGAGGCTGACAAGACTACCCTTCATAAGGAACTACTTTGAATCTTCTGACACTTCTCTGCCAACCTCCTGTGACAAAAGGCAAATAATGACTTGGGATATGAGGGAAGTAGGGGGAGTATTTAAGCCTTTGGCTGTGGTGTCTTTGCCTCCTCCTGGTGGCCAGGTTCAGTATTTCCCAACAGTAAGGAATAATGCTGTGGACTCTCCTTATATTAAGAAGGAAATATAGTTCTTTTTTTAAACTGAACGGGAGCGTGACACGGACAAACACCTTTTGTGTTTCGTGCCTACACAGGGCACTTAGTCATAGGTAACCCACAATGCTTAGCCTACCTCTCTAAAAGGGGCATCCTCCAATCACAACATTTGTGAACAAAACCACAAGCATGGATGCAATGTTAACCCCTCAATTGAGACCCTATAGCCAAACACTGTGGTCATGTACATATCATATACATAGATAAAAACAAGTACATATAATTCAAAACATGTAAGAGCAAGCGAGTCTCAACATAATCATATCATAAATTAATCCTTATCATGCTAAATATAACATGAGGTTCATCAATTATTAAAGTTCTTTATACCCCTCATATGTTCACCAATTCTAGACCTCAGCTGCCTAGTCGTTTGTCCTACTGCTGGGAACAAAGGGTACATTCCAATAGATACACTACAAAAGTGGTTCTACAATTGGCATAATGTATGATCTTATATTCTTTACCTGTGATGAGACTTCCTAAAATTATCATCTGGGACAATTTTATTGCAGGTTAGAAAGGACCTAGCAAGGCATCTGAAGGTGCCAAATTTACCCAATCAAGTATTCGACTCCTTAACAGGTTACTAATTTAACTTGGAGTCAATTTTGTTACTAGAGTGTGTGTTTTTTTGGGGACAAACCTGCAACCACCCAAGATAGGGGATACAATATGATCACCCTCTAGTAGTCTCAGATTTCTCCTCAAAATTCCACAAATTTTGTTAAATTGCAATGAATACTCGTGTTGAAAAAACTATTGTATTTTCATCGAATTGATGATATCTGTTTCTAGGTCCATAATTACCATCTACTACATGATTTTTCAACTAATCAAAATTGGCAACAAGGTGTGTTTTATTATAGCCCCTTTTAGCTAACTTATTAATTAGTTCCCCAGCTTGTTTTTCAAAAACTGTCTGACTTTGTATTAAATCTTAGTTTTAATAGCTGCCCCTTAGGGAAAAATCCTATTAGATAGTCTGGATGACATGATTGGGCATGTAGTATGGTGTTACCTGAAGTATCCTTACGGTGAGTAATAGTCAACACCTGTCCAAATATTGGAGACCCTTCTAATTGTAGGTCCAAGAATTCAATTTGATGGTTGATAGTCTTGCCCCAAATAAGTATAAGTGTTTAAAATATGTTGTTAACAAAAGGACTGGAAAGTAAAAACAAGATATAGACATCAAGCACACATACAATCTAAATTTCATATGGCTAAAAAATAATATTCAATTTAAATAAGTGTAGTTTGTGTATTGTGTTAACTTATAAAGTATGAGATGAAATACTTCAGCTATTCTGGGTTAGTACAGTTATTAAAGGAAGAGAAGGAAAAGTTGTACTCTGCTTAACCCTTTCACTACTGAGACATTCACACACCTTAGCAAAAGCAGTTTTAAGCTTTTTCCCTCATTGCACAATGGTCTTTATGCCCTATATAAAGTGGTGACAGAGAAGCTACCCCAACACCCTATGATTTTGTTCCACATATTTACATTTGTATGAGGTCCTCGCTGTACCATGATGATCACAACCTAGACATGTGACCCCCTCATTTGGGGACTAGAGTCATTTTTGCAACCCAAACCACCTTAAAAATTGCCTAGTAGACAAGTAATTAAAATTCCTATGGCAAATACCTGATAGAAGGACTTGACACTGTTAAAATGGAAATATTTTTTTTTAATACTAATATTAATAATAAGTACATAGATAAACAAATAAATACATAAAATGCACCATAAATAGGTGGCACTTTGACTTCAACATGTTAAACAAATTATGCAAATGTTAAATTAAAAATGTTTGGCATTACATGAAGTAAGGCTAAGGAAAGGGGTCTCAGGTTGAAAGTGTAAAGTGTCTTTTAAAAGACTATGGAAATTTAAGAGCAAAAACATTATCAGCTCTCAGCTCCTAGGTGTAAGCTGACACTTAATGGAAATTTTCTAATTAGACTGCAAGCAAAGTTCTATGGGGCGATTATACAAACCCAGGAAATTACCTGTTTTGTTTGTTAGCGTGATAATATACAACATGTGATTAATAAAAAAATAGCTTTTTCCTTTTTATTTACACTTTAATATAGTGAATAAACCATTTGCCTAGAAAGGTAGATTGGGATCCACCTGTAGATCTCTAAGAGCTGACAGGCAGATCGCCCATTTCCCATTTGTCTCTCAGTAATAATAGTGTGGGCTAAATTATGAGATATGTAAAAATAGGTGTCCTTAATGAGAATAAAGGGCGATTCAGCACAATATCAGTCCCTGTGTTAAACAAAGACCAGTTTAGCATGCAAGATCAGATTTTCTTTTGCTTAGCAAATAAAAGTAAACCAGGTCTTTCTAAGTCCCTGAGGATTGAAAGTGCTGTGATATACTCAAAAGCAATTAGATGCAATGTCGAGAATGCCGGAAAAATATTCTGAAGTGCCGGCATTACTCTTTAAAGACAGCATTAAAGAGGGCATTTTACTATACCTCTCAATGGGTGGCGATGCTGGCAAAATATTCCACGCATCGACACCTTTTAATTATATCCCACACAACCTATTAACTATACCTATGTACCCTAAACTGCCATAACCCACCACCGCAAACTAACCATGCATTAACTAATCCCTACAATGCTAATAGCCCACTGCAAACACCACCTACTGTAAATGATTAACCCCTTTACTGCCAATAGCCCACTGCAAACACCCCCTACACTACTTAAACCTTATACGGCCAATACCCCCTAACCTATTAACCCCTATACCGCCAGAACACCAAATGCAAAACACCCCTACACTACTTAACTACCTAACACATAACCCCTCCCACCTACCTCTAAGCTAAAAAAACCTTATAAAAAATAACAAACACAAAAAACAACACTACCAAAAATTAAAAAACACAGTTATGCCTATACTAAATATAAGACCTCCTTTATAAAAAAAAAAAACCCTAAACTAACGCTAACAGTTGCTATAACAATTTCACAGTGTCACGGCTCATTTTAAAAAAGAAATACTACAAACACATTCTACAATAAAAGTAACCCCAACCCCCAAAAAAAGACTAATCTAAAATAAAACTAGACGAAAAAAAAAAAAACTATCCTAAAATAAAATTGCCCTGGAAAGGGCATTTGGTTGGGCATTGCCGTTGGAAGGGAATTTGTTAGAGCAGCGCCCACAGCTCTTTTGCTGCCCAAAAACAATCCTATCTTAAAAAATGTTTTCCCTGAATGGGGCATTTGGTAGGGTATTGCCCTAAAGTTAAACAGCTTTCTTAAGATTAAAGAAAGCTAAACTAAAAAAATAAAAGTAAAAAATCCTAATCTTAAACTTAAAAAAGCCCACCCTAAAACAATCCTAAAGCTAAACCCCAAGGTTTGTACTCACCAAGTTGACTTCGTCAGTGTTCCTCTTCTTTATTCATGCCAGCGTTCCTCTTCAACTTCATGGCGGCGGTCCTCTTCTTCCATCTTCTGTCTTTTATCTTCAGTCTTCCATCTTGTTCTTCCATCTTCCATCTGATCCTTCTTGTCTTCTTCTTTCTTATCTTTTTCTTCTTCCAGCTGTCCTTTTCATGTGGTCACTGCCACACACTGAAGCGTGAATGCAAGGCTCCTTCTTATATAGGGGTGCCCTTCCATTTCTAGTGGCTGATTTTTTATTTTTTAGATCAATCAACCAATACAAAACGTGATTTTCCTCCCAAATTAAATAATAGGGATTGTGGCTTCTGCAAAAGTCTGTCAACATAGCCACTTTTATTCTATTGGCTAATTGGACTAGGAATTCAGAAATCAGCCAGTCGAAATGCAAGGGTACCCCTATATAAGGGGTACCTTGCAGTCAAGCTTCAGTCTGTGGCAGTGACTGGATGAAGACGGATTTGATGGAAGAGTATCAGATGGAAGAAGAAAGAAGACGCATTGGGTGGAAGAGCGCCGACCATGTTGATGAAGAGAACGCCCTGGAGGACCGCTGCCATGAAGAAAGAAGAGGAGCGCAACCAGAGCTGAGCATGTAGGAGCCAGATTCAAGTTGCATGAGTAGAAATTTTAGGGTTTAGAGTTAGGATTTTTTTGAGGTGGGATTTTTTTTCACATAGGGTTTTCTTCCCTTTTTTTTAGAATAGGGTATTTCTTTTTAAATCACAAAAGAGCATAATCACTTTAGGCAATGTTCTACCAAATTACCTTTTCAGGGCAATCTTTAGGATAGGGTTTTATTTTATTTTTTAACTTAGATTTTTTTAGCATAGTATTTTTTATACTAGGGATTTTTTTTTTTTTTATGTCAGGGCAAAAGAGCTGTATTCACTTTAGGGCACTGCCCTACCAAATGCCCTTCTAAGGACAATGCCCTACCAAATGCCATTTTCAGGGCAATTTTTTTTGGAATAGGGATTTTTTAGGGTATTTTTTATTTTAGAATAGGGTATTTTTTTTAAATTGCAAAAGAGCTTAAGCACTTTAGGGCAATGCCCTACCAAAAGCCCTTATCATGGCAATATTTAGTTTTGTTTTTTAAGATAGGCTTTTTATTTGGGGCCGTGTTGGGTTACTTTGGTTTTAGAATAGGGATATTTTTGCAAAGTAGAAGAGCGAAATCACTTTTCAGGGCAATTGTTACAGTAGGTTTTAGTGTTAGTATAGGTTTTTTTTTTTGAGGTGGGCCTTTTTATAAGGGGACTTTAGTTTTAGGGTAGGCATAACTGGATTTTTTTATTTTGTGTAATTTTAGTGTTTGTTATTTTGTGTAATTTAGGGGGTGTTAGGTTAGTTGTCTGGGGGGTTAGGTGTTTGGTAGTTAAGTAGTGTAGGGGTAGTTTTCATTGGAGTATTGTGGTGGTTTAGGGGTTAATAGGATATGGGGTGTCCTGCAGGTGGGGTTGTGACAGTTTAGGGATTAATTAGTGTAGGGGTATAAATCGGTAGGCTATTGGCAGGTTAGGGGGTCAATAGTTTAGGAAGTTTGATGCAGTGGGCTATTGGCTGTTTAGGGGTTAAGTAGTGAAGGGTTAGTTTGTGTTGGTGGGTTATGTCGGTGTACGGGTACATAGGTATATTTATTAGGCTTGGTGCTATATATTTAAAAGAGACCCTTTACTTTACATCGCCAAAGTTGGTGCCCATGCTGCTTGGAATATTTCGCCAGCATAGCGACCTATTGCAATGTATAGTAAAATGCCTCTTGGCGATGCTGCCTTTAAACAGTAATTTTGGCACTTTTGAATATTTCGCCGGCGTTCTCGACATTGTGTCCGATTCCTTTTGAATATATCGCTGCCTTGCAGCGCTTTCAGTCATCAGGTCCTCAAACTTGGATGACAGTGGTAAAAAATATTAAAACTCCACATAAAAAATAAAATACGGGGAGCGGAGCCAGCTCAGGAGCCAAGCGGTCGCAGTTTACTGTAGCTCCGTATTAATTTATACTTTAGCCTAATAATTTGGCCGCTCAGTTCTGTATATACATCCATCGGCGGATCTGCAGACATCAAGGATCACCAACAACAAGATCCAACCTCAGCTCATCGCCCTGTAGGGCTAAAACGCCGCAATTTTACATGAAGTTCGAGAGGAGAACTATGTTACAGCAGCCATCTTTAGGCCCACATGTAATCTCACCAGAATAACAAGGAACATACAGAATGATGCAAGTATAGTACAGATTCCCTCACCTCGGATAGTGGTAAAAAGGAGACCATATTCTGTAGAACTGATTGGCTTTGCTATCAATATCAGAACTCATATGCAACACACTTAAGCTCTTAACGATACCCGGAGCCAACATACCATCTGAGCGTAACATATACAACCTGACATTCCCTCTAGAATGGAGTTAATTGTTCTCCTCCTGAATGATTTGTCGGCACGCCTCGATGGACACTATGAAAAATGTGCGTAAGCTTTACAGCCTAAACCTAAACCACTTGTAGACACTTTACCCGCCGAGGCTCCGCGGCTCACACCATGGATAGAGCCTGAATTAGAAGAAGTGCCCAAGAAGGAGAGGAAGTCTGATGCAGTGTATCATCGGCCGATTGACGATAAGATATACTAATGGACACAGGGGTTACGCAGAGATTCAGTAAAAATTACGGATTTATCCAACCTAGGCCCTCAACCCTACCAACAATAGCTGAGCTACCAGACCTGACAGTGGAAACCCAGAGAAGGCGCCCTCCAGATTAACAGCAGCTAATATTTAAGGTGGCTTCAAGTTATGATCCGAGGAGATCTAAAGGTAGAAGCTGCCGACACCAACTGCCTAGGAGATCTCAGATATCTCTCTCTTGGAAATCAGCACGCACAAGAAAATATGGGACCTCTACCTTTAAACTAGAAATCCTGTTAGATTATCTAGGTTTGCCTTCCCCTCTAGTCTCAACATCCCAACATGGGAGAAAGAGACTCTGCAATATAGTCAACATAAAAGTTCAGCAACTCGGGCTTGGGCTTGTGAGAGCTCCGACGAAAATCTGTTATCCCAAGTTTTTGATGATCTTTGTCGACTTGCAGGACTTCACAAGCTGTTCATCACTGATGAGAATTCAGCAAATTCAGGGACGTTCAGGTGTAGGTTAAGCCTGTAGAAGTATAACATTACTTTGTTACTGCTAGATTAATTAGTTAAACTAGACATGTACAATTGCCCCACTTTAATGCATTTTATATGTAAGCTTGTTTACTCTTACTGTATGTGTTTGGCAAGTTCATCTAAATATTATACTTAAATTGGAAATGTAGGCCCAATTGTTATGTAAGGTTAAAATATCTTTTAATCTACCTAATTTATGGTTTTAAAAAGGCAACCAGTTAGTTTAATGTTACCCTATTGTTCACTAAGATATATTAGAGGCCCTATTATTGCACTTATAGCCTAGGCATTTGCATCACTTATTATACACTCTCATTCTGTAATACATGAGTGATCAGATTTCAGTCTGTCAATCTATGTGCAAAAGGTTTATAGAATCTGTAAAGTACTATTAGCTGGTTTTCATTATCCTCTAATCATTTCCCCCTATGCTTGGCATCTGATATTGGCTATGTCATATGGAGTGTAGTACTCTCACTTTGTTTCCCTACTAGGTTCCACATTGTTTATACTACACATTTAGGGTCATAGACTCGTTGGATATTAATACCCACTTTTTATATCATGCTGCTAAATATTTCTAGATATGGTTCAGTGTATATATCTTACCCTCACAATACTCATCTACTATTATGGTTATGACGCACCTCATTGCTAAGCACTTAACATCAGAGATCCATCAGGGTAACATCCTTATAGCTATAACCAGTGTATATATTATAGCAGCTTTAAGACCTGCATTAATAAGGTATATACATATGCTGGCCCATGATACATTCTGACATACTAAGGGAGTTCTAACTAGCTTGATGCCAGGTTATATAATGCTTGAATTATTTATAGGGTTTTTTTCAGTTTTCGCAATAATATTATATAATGCCCCTTTTATGGGTCAACGCTGCAGTGTATATTACTTACAGGCATGAACCAGTCACTACCATCGCCACCTAAACCTACTACCTATACCTCATAAGTCACTATTCTCCTCAATTCTTATACATCTCCCTTTATGGAGCATTTAGGCGTATTAATGACAATCTATTATAAACATATCTGCTCTCAACTGTTGTTTTCTATGCTGTGCAGGACTATAAATTTGTAATATGTTTTATGAGGTACATTGTTTGAATTTTAAAAAAAATTATGTTCCAGCTACATACATATGTCACACATTAGCTCATACATTTTATGTTCTATATCTTAGATAAACTCTTCTAACTCATACCAGAAACTATTCCCTTATTAGTGACTCTCCCATATTATATAGTAAAAGCCCTCATCCTCAGGTAATTTGTTTCACTGTAGTTTAGACATGGTAACTATCACTGCAATACTGGTAGCCTAAAGTTTTAGATCAAGTCTATTGAGAATTGTATAGGTGTTTTTATCAAGTCTGCTTTGTATCTGGACATATTTTCTGTTTTGTTGTCATTACTCTGTACCTCAATAAAAAATTGTTGGGAAAAAAAAAAAAAGAGAGACTACGTTCCTCTGTGGAATACAGAAGGAAGCATGGTCTCTCTTTTTCATTTAATTACCAAAAAAAAACCACACCCATGCACAAATATAAAAGTGTATATATATATATATATATAATGTAAAAAAAGCATTATATACTTGCGGCAAAAAGACAGGTTGTGCAATGTTCATCCTTTAGGGCTGGAAACAAAACTAATTTAGGAAAAGGAGAGTCAGTTAGCAACACAAGTGCATAGAATTGAGCAAACTGTTGATGACACACTCGTGTCCAACTCTAGGGGGCGCTTAACTAGTCAAATCTATTAATTGTATATATGATATCCCACAGAATATTTTGACTTATCACATCAGATATACAGATTCAAATAGCATATATAGACACACTAAAAAAAGATGAATGCATAGAATTGCTAACTAACACCTAGATTACAAGTTGTGCGTTCGTGTTTTAACGCTGAAAAATTGTAATTTCAGCGTTAAAACAGCACCGCAGCCATTATAAGTCTTGTCAGTATAGCTGTACCGCAAGCATTTTAGCCTGTAATGCAACGTCAGTCCCACACATGTAAAAATGACGTTTTTTCTGGGACTTCCATAGTGCTGCCATTACGAGTTTTGCGGTGAGGCTAAAAAGCTTGCGCTCCAGCCTATACCAACAAGATCCGTTTTGCAATCTGAGAGCAGTAGTAGCATCAAAACTGTTACATAAAACTCATAACTAAAGTGTTACAAAGTGCACTAAACACCCATAAACTACCTATTAACCCGTAAACCGAGGCCCTCCGGCATCGCAAACACTATATTAAAGTTATTAACCACTAATCTGCCACTCCCGACATCGCCGCCACTAATAAAAATTATTAACCCCTATTCTGCCGCTCCCCGACATCGTCGCCACTATACTAAAGTTATTTACCCCTAAACCGCCGCCCTCCCACATCGCAAACACTATTTAAATATAACTAACCCCTAATCTGCCGTCCGCCCACATTGCCCCCACTATACTAAAGTTATTAAGCCCTACAACACCGCCACTATAATAAACCTATTAACCCCTAAACCGCTTCCCCCTCCACAACAAAATATTCTAAATTAAACTATTAACCCCTAAACCGAAAGCCCCCCACATTGCAATAAACTAATTTAATCTAGTAACCCCTAACCTAACGCCCCCCTAACTTATAAAAAATAAAAAAGACTAAATTACAAAAAAAAACACTAAATTACGAAAAATAACAAACAAAATTATTAGAAATAAAAAAGAATTACACCTGATCTAATAACCCTATAAAAATAAAAAAGCCCACCCAAAATAAAAAAAACCCTAGCCTACGATAAACTACCAACAGCCCTTAAACCTAAGCTACCCATTGCCCTGAAAAGGGCATTTGTATGGGCATTACCCTGAAAAGGGCATTTAGCTTCTTTACGAAAAGAACAAACCCTAAACTAAAAAAAAAAACACACAAAAAATCTTAAAAACCTTAACACTAACCCCCTAAGATTCACTCACAGTTTCTGAAGTCCCGCTTGAAGGATCTTCATCCCAGCGGCTCCATCTTCATCCAGGCGGCTCCATCTTCATCCAGGCAGCAGGTGGCTCCATCTTCATCCAGGTGGCATCTTCTATCTTCATTCCAGCGGCATCTTCTATCTTCATCCCAGCGCCATCTTCTATCTTCATCCCGGCGGCGCGGAGAGGATCCATCCTGAAGACATCCAGCGCGGAGCATCCTCTTCATACGGTCGCTGCCGTATACTGAATCTTCAATTCAAAATGGCGTCCCTTGCATTCCTATTGGCTGATTTGATTTTGGAAATTCAAATCAGCCAATAGGATGAGAGCTACTGAAATTCTATTGGCTATTCAAATCAGCCAATAGAATTTCAGTAGCTCTCATCCTATTGGCTGATTTGAACAGCCAATAGGATTTCTGTAGCTCTCATCCTATTGGCTGATTTGAACAGCCAATAGGATTTCAGTAGCTCTCATCCTATTGGCTGATTTGATTTTCCAAAATCAAATCAGCCAATAGGAATGCAAGGGACACCATTTTGAATTGTGTACCTTGCATTGAATATTCAGTGTACGGTGGCGACCGTATGAAGAGGATGCTCCGCGCCGGATGTCTTCAGGATGGATCCGCTCCGCGTCGCTGGGATGAAGATGAAGCCGCCGGGATGAAGAACCTTCAAGCGGGACTTCAGCAACTGTGAGTGGATCTTCGGGGGTTAGTGTTAGGATTTTTTAAGGTTTTTGGGTGGGGTTTTTTTTAGTTTAGGGTTTGGGCTTTTCGTAAACAAGCTAAATGTCCTTTTCAGGGCAATGCTCATACAAATGCCCTTTTCAGGGCAATGGGTATCTTAGGATTTTTAGATAGTTTTTTTTATTTTGTGGGTTTGGCGGGGTGGGGTTTGTATTTTTTTCAGGTAAAAGAGTTGTTTAATTTAGGTCAATGCACTACAAAAGGTCCTTTTAAGGGCTATTGGTAGTTTATTCTAGATTAGGTTTTTTATTTTGGGGTGTATTTTTTTTTTTAAATGGGTATTAGAATAGGAATCATATTTATTATTTTTGATAATTTGTTTGTTATTTTGTGTAATGTATTTTTTTCGTTTTGGGGTGGGTTTTTATTTTTACATTAGGGCTTGGGCATTTCATAAACAAGCTAAATGCCTTTTTAAGGGCAATGCCCATGCAAATGCCATTTTCAGGGCAATGGGTAGATTAGGTTTTACTTTATTTTAAATGTTTGGGTTTGGGTGGTGGGGTTTTGTATACTGTTAGGGGGTGTTTGTTTTGTTTTGTAGCAAAAGAGCTGTCAACTTAAGGTCAATGCCCTACAAAAGGCCCATTTAAAGGGACATTAAACCCATTTTTTTTCTTTCATGATTCAGATAGAGAATACAATTTTAAACAACTTTCTAATTTACTTCTATTATCTAATTTGCTTCGTTCTCTTGATATTCTTTCCTGAAAAGCATATCTAGATAGGCTCAGTAGCTTCTGATTGGTGGCTGCACATAGATGCCTCATGTGATTGGCTCATCCATGTGAATTGCTATTTCTTTTACTAAGGATATCTAAAGAATGAAGCAAATTAGATAATAGAAGTAAATTGGAATGTTTTTTAAAATTGTATTCTCTGTCTGAATAATGAAATAAAAAATTTGGGTTTAATGTCCCTTTAGGGGCCCTTGGTAGTTTATTCTAGATTAGGCTTTTTTATTTTTTATTTTTTTTTATAAATGGTTTTAGAATAGGAATAATTTTTATTGTTTTAGATCATTTTGTTTGTTATTTTTTGTAATGGTAGTTTTTTTATTTTTTGTAATTTTAGTGTTTTTTGTTTTTTGTAATGAAACAACAAAAGAGAGACAAGCCAATCACCAGTAAGTTAGCTCTAAAAAATAGATCAAGGATACTCACATATCCCAAAGGCAAATATATGCCTAGGAAAACAAGCTGAAAAATCACAGTGTCCCAGCGCACTGCTCTGTGTAGCGGGCTGCTCCTTTCAATAACCAAACAGGCATGTGATAATCTAAAGCAAAGAAGAAAAGGGCGCCTCCTAGTGCAGATTAACCAAGGTTGAGAGACCCCCAAAAAAGACCTAAAAGCAACCGAAGTCCAGGGTACTCACATGCACTTAACAAGTGCCAGATAAACAGACTGGACTATTAGTAGTGGCCCAGCTTACTGTTGGTAGCTGTAGAAGTGGTGCGTGTCAGCATACGGCTAACAAAATCTCCAAACAAAAGACTCCATAAACAAGGCCGCTATATAAGTATAAAACGTTTATATTTAAAAACAAATATGGTATATTAAAAAGTATATAGGCATCCAAACATGCCATGCGTTTCTAGGTTTTGGTGTAAGGCAGCTTAAGTTTTATTTCACAGGTAAGTTTGTATTTATTTTAACTAGGTAGTTAGTAAATAGTTAATAACTATTTACTAACTAGTCTACCTAGTTAAAATAAATACAAACTTAACTGTGAAATAAAAATAAAACCTTAGCTAGCTACAATATAACTATTAGTTATATTGTAGCTAGCTTAGGTTTTATTTCACAGGTAAGTATGTATTTAGTTTTAAATAGGTATTATTTAGTTAATAATTGTAATTTTAATTTAGCTCTATTTCAATTATGTTAAAGTTGGGATGTTAGGGTTACGTTAGGTTTAGGGGTTATTATTATAATTTAGGTTGTTGCGATGTGCGGTACCGGCGGTTTAGGGGTTAATAGGTTTATTTAGTGGTAGTAATGTTGGAGGCCAGAGGTTTAGGGGTTAATAACTTTATTTAGTGGTGGCGATTTCGGGAGCAGCGGAATAGGAGTTATTTGATTTATTATAGTGTGGGTAATGTTAGGGTGCGAGTGAATAGGGTTTAATAACTTTAGTAAAGTGGCGGCGATATCGGGAGCAGCATATTATGGGTTAATTGTAGGTGACAGCGATATCAGGAGCGGCAGATTAGGGATTAATAACATTATGTAGGTGTTGGCGATGTTGGAGCCAGCAGATTAGGGGTATTTAGTTACGTTAAGTTTAAACGTAACTTTTTTTCCTCCATAGACATCAATGAATTTGCGTCACAGAGCTTTTCATTCTGCGCTTCAGGTGTTAGGTTTTTTTCTGACACCTTCTCCCCATTGATGTCTATGGGGAAAGCGTGCACGAGCATGTCAAAACAGCGCTTGAATTGTGTGCGGTATGGAGCTCAACTGAACCATATTGCATGCACAAGCCGGCTGTTTGAAAACTTGTAATGGCAGCGCTACAAAGGGTTAAATAACGCAACTTTTGTTGCATTCGTTAATTTCCCTATATCACGCATAACTCGTAATCTAGGTGAGAGATCTCTATAGTCTGTCCATAGCCCTGGATAATACATTTTGGACAATCTTAAATATATAGGAGTATAAAAAGAACTCATTTAAAAAAAAACAACTATGTGCTAGTGATCAATAAGGTGTTCTGGTTATAAGATCTGACCTGGAATGGTTGGAACACAGCAAACTTACTGTCACTGCTGAAAAAAAAAGACTTGTAATGTATCTTTAAATCTTAAAAAAAAAATATTTGTCCAGACATAATCTACGTTTAGCTAATGTAACTCTGTAAATATAGTTCAGTCTTCAACTCCTTTTGTATAAAATAGCTTATTTGTTATGCTCTTGTGTTCAGAATAAAATTGCACCATTAAATGGTAATGTTATGGTAATGTACACCATAATAATACTAAACAACTAGCGGCAAGACGGGAACAGTTGTTAGAAATATAAAAGATAATAACACTACTGAATGATAGCATTCATTGGAGTAAAAATATTGAGCTATGAGAGAAACAATTACTCTCTTCAGATAGGTTAATACTAAGGCATTTATGAAGAGAATTAAATAAATGTAATAGAGCTAGTATAACTAAGCTTGATATGAAAAGCTTTACGTCTGAAGTGTTTAATGTGTTTTTGGAGCTGTTAGTGTCTCCCTCAGGATCTAATATACAATTTCTAGGGTGAAAGAGCCTAATAGAAAACCTGCAGTAGAGAAGTAAAAAAATCATTTAGTTGCTAAAGAAATGTGCCTAGGTGTTTTCTCCCTTTGTACTGTGGTTTAATCATCCTTTGACTGATTTATTTATCTGGTTTGAGACACCATTTCAGTCTGAATCTAGTCTCTTGTGAATGACACCTAAAATACAAATCATCGATCACGTTTTGCCCTAGGGCTCTATATGTAGTGCAGAATGGACTAATAATAAGTGGTCAGAAGCTTGGTAAATAAAGCACTAAAATACAAGATACATGTTCTAGTGTGGAATCATTTACAGTACATACAAACATATCCATAAAGACCTAGACCTTCCCTATGCCGTAATAAATGTGTATGTGTATTGTGCTTTATAGATTCAAATATTATTCTGGAATATTCTTTTTAAAATATATAAATAATATCATATGCACATTTTTCAGTTTCTTAGAGTTTACCAATTTACCCAGAAGTAGGGAATATTTTTAAAATAAAAGCACTTTGCAGAAAGAACACTGTACTTCATAGTTAGACACAGGAGGGGGAATTATTTATGATAACTTTGTAAGAAAAGATGATTAAACTTACTTGAAATTTGAAAAAAATATTGTACATAACTAAAACTTCCTTGCAGTTTTTGATGGAATAGGTATGGGCTGTAATATAGCCTCTGGGGCCCATTTATCAAGCTCCGAACGGAGCTTGTGGGCCCGTGTTTCTGGCGAGTCTTCAGACTCGCCAGAAACAGCAGTTATGAAGCAGCGGTCTAAAGACCGCTGCTCCATAAACCTGTCCGTCTGCTCTGATGAGGCGGACAGGAATCGCCGGAAATCAACCCGATCGAGTACGATCGGGTTGATTGACACCTCCCTGCTGGCGGCCGATTGGCCGCAAGTCAGCAGGGGGCGGTGTTGCACCAGCAGCTCTTGTGAGCTGCTGGTGCAATGTTAAATGCGGAGAGCGTATTGCTCTCCGCATTCAGCGAGGTCTTGTGGACCCCTTAGGGGTAGATTACGAGCGGAGCGCAATTTATCATTCACACGTTAAATTCGCTAGATGTGGGTAGCGTGCGTATTACAAGTTGAAAGTAAAAGTTTTTGCACAAGCACTAACCCGACGCATGCAAAAATGCAGAATTTTGAATATCGTTACCGTACTCCCCCATAGCATTCAATGAAGCATGAAAGTGGGGAAAAAAACTAAAATGACAACCCCCTTCAGGTTTGTTACAACCACTTACTGTGCCAAGCAGACCATTGGCTAAAATAGCCATGGACTTTATAGTGGATTTACCCCCTGCTCAAGGCTATACTCAGTTTTAGAAGTGTTATATTTCTTTACTAAAATGGCCCACTTTGTTGCCAGCAAGGGTGTACCCGATGCTGATCACACAGCAACGATCTTCTTGCAAGAGATTTTCCAGCTGCATTGCTTACCGGAGACCATAGTTTCTGATAGAGGTCCCCTATTTACTACCAAATTTTGGACAGCTTTTTGCAAAGGACTGTACTTCCAGCGGGCCTTATCTATCACTTTCCATCCCCAAACAGATGGCCAAACTGAGCGTTCACACAAATCAAACATTGAATCAATACCTCAGATGTTATACTACCACGTTACAAGATGACTGGGCTCAATACCTTGCTTTCACTGAATTTGCTTATAATAATCAAGTTCATGGATCTACATCCATGTCTCCTTCCATGTGTACCTTTGGGTATCATCCAACTTTTTTACCCGGCTCACCTATCCGAAGCTCAGTTCCTGCTGCTGATCAATGTCTACAGGAGGCTTACAATACTTTCTCTGTAATTAAGAAATGATTATTCGAGGCCCAACAACAATATAAACATTATGATGACAAGAAGAGATGTCCTACTCCTACTTATTCATTTGGAGACAAAGTATATTTATCCACTGCTAATCTTCTATTTACTCTTCCTTCCAAGAAATTATGTCCCCACTTCAATGGACCTTTCACCATTGAGAAAATAAAATCTCTAGTTGCAATATGCCTTCAGTTGCCATCTTCCTATCGCATCTATCCAGTTTTTCATGTCTCCCTTTCCATCTCCTAAGCCACCTACTCCAGTGCCTGTCATAGTTGATAGGTCAGAAGAATATGAGGATGAAAAAATTCTAAATCCCAGTCTTCACAGAGGGAAATTGGAATACCTCATCCATTGAAAGGGATATGGTAGTTAGGTACCGGCATCTGAAGAGCATGCCACTGCATGTATCAGAGACTTTAAAAGAAGCATCGCAGGTATACAGTTTTCAGTTGCCCCCCCCCCCGGAGGTTATGCCTAAGGAGGGGGCATTGTGAGGATCTTAGCTCAAGGAGCTCTGCTCCCGGTGAAGCTCCCTGGTCTCAGTGAATGCAGACACCCAACTCCTACAACTGCTGTTATGATTTCCCCTAGGCACGGGTGGCCGCACGCTTCTAAGATTTAAAGGGGCCATGTCCTAATTACCCGTATTCCCACCTGGAGGACTCAGGTGTGGGATTCCTATAAAAGCTTACTCAGCTTATCACTCTGGGCTGAGTTATTACCTTCCCTACCTTGCTCCTGGTTCTAGAATCTTATATGTACTTTCCTGATACCTGTGTATACTCACCTTGTTCCAGAGAGCAAGATATTTACCTTGTACCTTCATATGCTCACCTTGTTCCACAGACCAAGCATACTTACCATCTACCTGTGTATGCTAACCTTGTTCCAGAAACCAAGCATGCTTACCTTGCACTTGTGTGTGCTCACCTTGTTAATGAAAGGTAAGCAGACTTGCCTGATACCTGTGTATGCTCACCTTGTTCCTAAAGCTGTGCCTGCTGTAGCTCTCTGGTATCCTGTGACAGTTTCATCAGCAGAACCTGCTGGGTATCCTGTGCTTGCTTAGAATCCTGTGTCTACTATACCAGTGACAGCTTTGCAATGATTTCTTTAAATAATAACCCAATGCTTAGTGGGCAGGGGGTTATAACAACAATAAAAAATAATGTTTAATATCCCTTTAAATAGGAGAGAATTATGGTAGGCAAGGTAGACCCCATTATCATGTAGATTACGAGTTGTGCGCTCGTCTTTTAAGGCTGAAAAAATGGTAATTTCAGCATTAAAACAGCACCGCAGTCATTAGAAGTCTTGTCGGTATAGCTGTACCGCCAGCCTTTTAGTCTGTAATGCAACGTCAGTCCCACACTCGTAAAAATGATGTTTTTTCGTGGGCCTTCCATAGCACAGCCATTACAAGTTTTGCGGTGAGGCTAAAAAGCGTGAGTTACAATACCGACAAGATCCATTTCGCAATCTGAGAGCAGTAGTTATGAGTTTTACACTACAAAACTGTTACATAAAACTCATAACTAAACTGTTTCAAAGTACACTTACACCCATAAACTACCTATTAACCCTTAAACCGAGACCCTCCCGCATCGCAAACACTAAATTAAAGTTATTAACCCCTAATCTGCCCCTCCCGACATTGCCGCCACTAATAAAAATTATTAACCCCAATTCCGCTGCTCCCCGACTTCGCCGCCACTATACTAAAGTTATTAACTCCTAAACCGCCACCCTCCCGCATCTCAAACACTATTTAAATAATAATAACCCCTAATCTGCCATCCGCCCACATCGCCCCCACTATACTAAAGTTATTAACCCCTAATTCCTCCACCACTATAATAAACCTATTAACCCCTAAACCAAAAGCCCTCCACAACTAAATATACTAAATAAACCTATTAACCCCTAAACCGAAAGCCCCCCACATCACAATAAACTAATTTAAGCTAGTAACCCCGTAAACCTATCGCCCCCCTAACTTTATATTAAAATTACAATTTCCCTAACTTAAATTAAATTAAAACTTACCTGTCAAATAAAAAAACTAAGTTTAAACTAACAATTAAACTAATATAATTATTAAACTAAAAACCAATTAAATAAACTAAAATATACATTAAAAAACAGTGCTATAAAAATTACAAACTAATTACAAAAAATAAAAAATTCTAAATTACAAAAAACAAACACTAAATTATGAAAAATAACAAATGAAATTATCAAAAATAAAAAAGAATTACACCTTATCTAATAGCCCTATATAAAAAAAAGCCCACACAAAAAAAAACTTAGCCTACAATAAACTACCAATAGCCCTTAAAAGGGCCTTTTGTAGGGCATTGCCCTAAGTTAAGCAGCTCTTTTACCTGTAAAAAAAAATGCAAACAGTAAAACCCACCACCCAACCAACCCCCTAAAAGAAAAAAACCTATTTCTAACAAAAACCTAAGCTACCCATTGCCCTGAAAAGGGCATTTGTATGGGCATTGTCCTTAAAAGGGCATTTAGCTCTTTTGCATTGCCCTGAAAAGGGCATTTAGCTCTTTTACAAATTGCCCAAACCCTAAACTAAAAAACACCCAAAAAAGTTTAAAAAATCCTAACACTAACCCCCGAAGATCCACTTTCAGTTGATGAAGTCCTTCTTGAAGGATTTTCATCCCGGCTGCTCCATCTTCATCCAGGCGGCATCTTCTATTTTCATCCCGGTGGCGTCTTCTATCTTCCTCCCGGTGGCGCGATTCAAAATGGCGTCCCTTGCATTCTTATTGGCTGATTTGATTTTGGAAATTTAAATCAGCAGATAGGATGAGAGCTACTGAAATCCTATTGACTGTTCAAATCAGCCAATAGGATGAGAGCTACTTAAATTCTATTTGCTGATTTGAATAGCCAATAGAATTAAAGTAGCTCTCATCCTATTGGCTGATTTGAACAGCCAATAGGATTTCAGTAGCTCTCATCCTGTTGGCTGATTTGAATTTCCAAAATCAAATCAGCCAATAGGAATGGAAGGGACGCCATTTTGAATCGCGTAACTTGCATTGAATATTCAGTATACGGCGGCGACCGCATGAAGAGGATGCTCCGTGGCTGATGTCTTCAGGATGGACCCGCTCCACACCGCCGGGAAGATAGAAGATGCCGCCTGGATGAAGATGGAGCCGCCTGGATGAAGATGGAGCCGCCTGGATGAAGATGGAGCCGCCGGGATGAAGATCCTTCAAGCGGGACTTAAGCAACTGTAAGTGGATCTTCGGGGGTTAGTGTTAGGATTTAAACTTTTTGGGGTGGGATTTTTTTTAGTTTAGGGTTTGGGCTATTCGTAAAAGAGCTTAATGCCCTTTTCAGGGCAATGCAAAAGAGCTAAATGCCCTTTTAAGGGCAATGCCCATACAAATGCCCTTTTCAGGGCAATGGGTAGATTAGGTTTTCTTAGATAGTTTTTTTTATTTTGTGGGTTTGGGGGGGTGGGGGTTTGTAAAAGAGCTGTTTAACTTAGGGCAATGCCCTACAAAGGGCCCTTTTAAGGGCTATTGGTTTGTTATAGCTTAGGTTTTTTATTTTGGGGTGGGGTTTTTTTAGGAATAATTGTTATTATTTTTGATAAATCATTTGTTATTTTGTGTAATGTTTTTTTTTCGTTTTGGGTTGGGATTTTCTTTTTAGAATAGACATTTGTTTATTTTTAATAGGCAGCAAAAGAGCTGAATGCCCTTTTAAGGACAATGCCCATACAAATGCCCTTTCAGGGCAATGGGTAGATAAGGTTTTACTTTATTTTTATTTTGTGAGTTTGGGGGTGGGGTTTTGCATACTGTTAGGGGGTGTTTGTTTTTCTTTTGTAGGAAAAGTTTTTTAAAGGGTATTAGAATAGGAATAATGTTTATTGTTTTGGATAATTTTGTTTGTTATTTTTTGAAATGGTAGGTTTTTATTTTTGTAATGTTAGGTTTTAGGTTTTATTTCACAGGTACGTTTGTATTAAAATAACTACAAACTTACCTGTGAAATAAAAATAAAACCTAAGCTAGCTACAATATAACTATTAGTTATATTGTAGCTAGCTTAGGTTTTATTTCACCGGTAAGTATGTATTTAGTTTTAAATAGGTATTATTTAGTTAATAATTGTAACTTTAATTTAGCTCTATTTTAATTATGTTAAAGTTAGGTGGTGTTAGGGTTAGAGTTAGGGTTACGTTAGGGTTAGGTTTAGGGGTTAATATAGTTTAATTTAGGTTGTTGCGATGTGGGGGACTGGCGGTTTAGGGGTTAATAGGTTTATTTAGTGGTAGTGATGTGGGAGGCGAGAGGTTTAGGGGTTAATAACTTTATTTAGTGGCGGTGATGTCGGGGAGCGGCGGAATTGGGGTTAATAGATTTATTATAGTGTGGGCGATGTTGGGGTGCAGGTGAATAGGGGTTAATAACTTTAGTATAGTGGCGGCGATATCGGGAGCGGCGGCAGATTAGGGGTTAATAGCTTTATTTAGGTGGCAGTGATATCAGGAGCGGCAGATTAGGGGTTAATAATATTAAGTTTGTTGTGTTCGTTAAATTCCCTATAGCGCGCATAATTTGTAATCTACCTGTATGTTTGTTTTGATTAGAACTAAAATATTGCAAGCAATAGTGTGTATTAGTAAATGTAGGTTCCTTAGCACAAATAAAATGTGTTTCCTGGGTAAAAATAATATTTTACTTGGTTCTATGGTTAAAAGGACAGTCTACTTGGAAATGTGGTATTGTTTAAAAAGATAGATAATCCCTTTATTACCCACAGTATTATAGCAATACACTTTTACATCTGTGATTACCTTGTATCTAAGCCTCTGCAGACTGCCCTCTTATTTTAGTTCTTTTGACAGACATCCATTTTAGCCAATTAGTCCTGACTCATAAATAACTCCACGGAAGTGAGCACAACATTACTGTATGGCACACGTGGACTAGCACTATCTAACTGTGAAAAACTGTCAAAATTCATTGAAATAAGAGGTGACCTTCCGCAGCTTAGGAATCAGTTTACGAGCCTACCTAGGTCTAGCTTTCAACAAAGAATACCAATAGAACAAAGCAAAATTGATGATAAAAGTAAATTGAAATGTTGTTTAAAATTGCATGCCCTATCTAAATCATGAAAGTTTAATTTTGACCAGACTTTCCCTTTAAGTAGTATAGAGCTATTGAAGGGGGAGTTGAGCCCTGTGACATAATATGATAGTTCATTTAGGTTACGTAATTGCATTCTTGTAGTAGGTTGGTCTAGCCAATCCCAGGTAAAGCAGATGATAGATAAATGGAGAATGGTCCGAAAAGTAGAGGAAAAAGGTAGGATGGTTGTCACACTGAGTTAGCTTGGAATATTCAAGGTATAGTACTGGAATTGGTGTAATTTAAACCCTTTTATGGACCCATAATTTTATTAAATACTAGCACAAAAACATATAAAGAATGTAGGCAAAAGTGAAGATTGTGTTCCAAGATAAGGCACTCTAAAGACTATTTCCAGTAGTAGCACAGAGGTTTTTAGGCCACCCAGAACGTGCAGAACTATTGTAGGTGAGATAGGGTTCTACCTTCTACCATAGTAAAAGGTAACTTTTGATTTAAAATTTTAAAATCAGATTTTAGAGCTTTCAAATAGTAGTCAGTCTACATAGTGCAATAGAGATTATGTTTCATTTAAGGTAGAATCTGCCCCATATTAGAAATACTCAAGCTGAGTTCATTAATATCACCTTTTATAAATCATGTTTAACAATTAGGCTTGCTTGTACCATAAAATTGTACAATCTGCTTTGCAGGGAAGAAAGTAAAGGTGTCAGTTAGTCAAAGGAGTGGAATTCTTCACACCTGGGTAAGGAGGTTCACTGTCCAGCAATGCTGGACTGATTATTCAAATTGCCATCTTTCTGGTGTAATAGTTTCAGAGCTTTAAAGGGACAGTCTAGTCCAAAATATACTTTCATGATTCAGAAAGAGAATGTCATTTTAAACCATTTTCCAATTTACTTTTATCACCAATTTTGCTTTGTCCTCTTGGTATTCTTAGTTGAAAGCTAAACCAAGGAAGGTTCTTATGCCCTTGAAGGCCGCCTCTTCTCTCAGGGCATTTTGACAGTTTTTCACCATTAGAAGGTGTTAGTTCATGTGTGTCATATAGATAACACTGTGCTCATGCGCGTGGAGTTCCAGTGAGTCAGCTCTGATTGGCTAAAATGGATGTCTGTCTAAAGAACTAAAATACGAGGGCAGTTTGCAGAGGCTTAGATACAAGGTAATCACAGAGGTAAAAAGTGTATTTTTATAACAGCGTTGGTTATGTAAAACTGGGGAATGGGTAATAAAGGGATTATCTATCTTTTTAAACAATATAAATTCTCGTGTAGACTGTCCCTTTAAAGAAAGAGCTCACTTTTGGGATGGAACTGAAATTTAGTTTCATAAACAATTCAGCTTTGGAAGATGTCTTAAAAGATATGACGAACAGAGCACATCAGTGATTTGATGAGAGGATCACTGATATGATTCAGAATGAAACCAAAGACCTGAACCAGGACATTCAGGAAGACAAATGGATAATTTCTGCTAAGCCATTTCTCTGGGAGGAGGCAATAAAGAGTTTAAAGCCACTTCACCACTGACAGACACAACAAACTAACGCAGAGATTACAAGTCACGTGCTGACTGCAGCGCACGTCCGATACGTTTTTTGCTTTAGGCTCCCTCTAGTGTCTTAAGCCTTTCTAGCCTCACCAGTCCTTGTGTTATTAAGTAGTATTTAAGTATAAAATTATATGCAGGTTAGTAGCAGGAAGCAAAAGACACTTGACAATTGGAAAGTAGTTCCTCACATTGCCAGTTATATAACACAGGTAAGAATGTGAAAAAGAAAAAGGCGCCACAATGGTGCAAAATCAATGCAACAAGTTGTGCAGACACGCAGAATACAAAATACTCACAAAGTATCAAGCACTTGAGAAGTACAACAAATGCCTGCTGACCCTTTAGTAGCCGTTCATATGTCTATCCACTAGGTAGTAGAATCAAATAGCTGTAGCTTTACTCAAGCTGTGCAAAACGTCAGTGAAAGACTCAGAGTAGCGGCAACTTGCTTTTTCTAGATGTTCGGTGGTAAGACACAGCTAGAAAGTTGCAAACAAGAGAGAGAGAGAATGCACCACTGAACTACCTAGAGAATAGCCATCTGAACGGCTACTAAAGGTTCAGCAGGCATTTGTTGCACTTCTCAAGTGCTTGATACTTTGTGAGTATTTTGTATTCTGTGTGTCTGCACATCTTGTCACATTGATTTTGCACCATTGTGCTGTCTTCTTCTTTTTCACATTCTTCGATTTGTCTTCCCTTGATTCACCATTGAGCATTTGGTAGAAGTTTGCTGCTGCTTCTCTTCATAGAAGAGCTCCCATGTTTTGGACCCTGTGGGACTATACACCATATGGACTTTATGTTTTTTAGTTTGTTATATTTACACCACTTAGGAGATTAATTCTATTTTCACTTTATTAATTGATTACAATATATTTATAGCGTTTGGTGCATCCAACATATTTTTTTTTTCAATTTTTGATAACACAGGTAAGTACCAAGTTTTGTGAAGAGCTCATGCAGAAGAATACAGTGATTTGGAGAATTGGGCCCCTGATTGGGCCCCAATTATGGTAGATGTGTATATGAAGCCCCAGCTGATCTAGACACATAACTTTAGAAAAATCCTGCTTGAGATAGATGTGCGTAAAGATGATAACAGGTCATACAGTTGTTAACATTGTAAAGGGGTATCAACATGACCCGACTATCATTACTTTAAAATCATTTTAAGTTATTCAAAATGATCAAATAAAAATGTTTATTAAAAGGACAATAAACTCAAAATAAAGTCCCCTACAGATACTTAATTAAGCATGGTAAACAAGTAATGGTGTGTGTATACCTTTTTTTATTTTCTGTTGTTTCTGTATTTACCTCTGCAAACTGTACTTTTTGCTTTCATCCCAGAGAAGCAGCTGTAAGTCGTAGATAGATACATAAGAATATTGCAGTCAGACTGGCCCTGCTTCATCTTAAACAATGATGGTTTTGATCAGTATAGGAGCTCACTTACATCTGGCCTCTGATAGGCCATAGCAAAGAATACCAGGGAAAAATACTCAAAAATACCTTTAAGTATAGAATATCTGTATTGATCATAATTTCCAAAACCCTGCAATTTTTTAGCAGAAAGAGCATACAATGGGGCATATTTATCAAGCTTCGTATGGCTCTGCAGGGGGCGGCATTGCACCGGCAGTTCACAAGAACGGCTGGTGCAATGATAAATGCCAACAGCGTTTGCTGTCAGCATTTATCGATGTGCAGCGGACATGATACGCTACTTTGTATTATGTCCGCTCGCACATTGCTAAATAGGCCCCTAAGTGCTTTTAATACAGAGCCATTGGCTCCTAGAATGTTACCCCTGACTCGTAACTTTTTGGGT
Organism: Bombina bombina; assembly: GCF_027579735.1. Taxonomy (NCBI): domain Eukaryota; kingdom Metazoa; phylum Chordata; class Amphibia; order Anura; family Bombinatoridae; genus Bombina; species Bombina bombina. The sequence goes on along the minus strand of NC_069501.1, from coordinate 252,111,015 downwards.
TATTCTCCATATATCAATATACAAATACCAATGTCTGGCTCCTAAATATTCTTACTGACTCCCAAAGTTTAAACAGATTTGTCAACCCCGTTGTAAAATATTCATTTCCATGTTGATAGTTTGCAAAGTAGTGCATAACTGCTGCTATACATTATATATATATATATAAATACAAGTATTGGACTCCGCTCTAATAATAAATGCAAATACCTCTAAATGAACAAGGCATAAAGAGTAAGTTAATGAGCATACAAAGCAATTTTAATGAAAGCAAACACAAAAAAGAACACAAAACATCCTAATTGCAATGCATTCATGAACACAGATGCAGACAAACAAACAAACACACATGTATACTGGGCGTCCCCAGTTATCAAGCAGCAAACAAAAAGTGGTGGAGGTCTGACCACAACAGTGAGCCAAGAAAGTCATGAACCCTGATTATATCTGTAAACCATGGGTATAATAATGTAAGATGCAGGCAGAAAAGATAAGCAAGCAGGATAAGGCAGTTCATGCGCTTGTAGCAGTTCATGCAAAGTGGTTAATAAGCTGACAGTTAGGAGAGTTGATAGTTTATGCCAATCAATCATATATAAATATTTTCAATTTCCTCAGTGTGTGATGCAGATGTAAGAGAATCCGGCACTCCAGGACCAAAGTCTGCCGGTGAGTAGCGACTATGTTGCAAATGCGCTCTATGAGTGATCTCACCCACTCCGTGTAGGGTCTCTGAATCCTCTCAGGATACTCAGCACACACTGTCAACTAAAGACATCCAGTTGTGGTAAGATGATTGTGGCAATCTTAGCGTATAACGATCTGTCAGCAAGGAAACCAGCATGGAAGCATCGGGTTCTGTTGGCGTCTGACGTCACCACCACACAGCACAACAGAACCCGATGCTTCCATGCTGGTTTCCTTGCTGACAGATCGTTATACGCTAAGATTGCCACAATCATCTTACCACAACTGGATGTCTTTAGTTGACAGTGTGTGCTGAGTATCCTGAGAGGATTCAGAGACCCTACACGGAGTGGGTGAGATCACTCATAGAGCGCATTTGCAACATAGTCGCTACTCACCGGCAGACTTTGGTCCTGGAGTGCCGGATTCTCTTACATCTGCATCACACACTGAGGAAATTGAAAATATTTATATATGATTGATTGGCATAAACTATCAACTCTCCTAACTGTCAGCTTATTAACCACTTTGCATGAACTGCTACAAGCGCATGAACTGCCTTATCCTGCTTGCTTATCTTTTCTGCCTGCATCTTACATTATTATACCCATGGTTTACAGATATAATCAGGGTTCATGACTTTCTTGGCTCACTGTTGTGGTCTGACCTCCACCACTTTTTGTTTGCTGCTTGATAACTGGGGACGCCCAGTATACATGTGTGTTTGTTTGTTTGTCTGCATCTGTGTTCATGAATGCATTGCAATTAGGATGTTTTGTTTTCTCTTTTGTGTTTGCTTTCATTAAAATTGCTTTGTATGCTCATTAACTTACTCTTTATGCCTTGTTCATTTAGAGGTATTTGCATTTATTATTAGTGCGGAGTCCAATACTTGTATTTATACTATTTACTGGTGTGTAGGTAGAAGTGCACCCTGGTCTCGAGCATTTATAACATTTAGTTAACTCATTAGGTACATAGCTTGATATATCAGTGCTTATCCTTTTATTGTTTTTGATAATATATATATATATGCTTTAAAATGCTTTTCATACCCTTTAATGCATCTTGTTATTTATCAGAAAGAAAAAATGTATAATTCATTCTGTAGCTGAACCAAATTAGTTTTATATATAGTTGTCTGTGTTGGAGTAAAGTGTCTTGGATTTCATTTTTCACCCGATTTACATAATTCCACTTTACAGCTGTATGAAAATTTTGCAAGGTGTTAAACTTAATTCTATCCCCATTTTTAACATCCAACAATTTAGCTTCTCAGAATAATTTGCTTAGCAACTCCAACAAGATTATCTGAAAGGCCTTAATCAGTGATTAATTTGACCAGCTCGGTATGCATATAATGTATATCTCAGATTCCTATGTTTAATTAATACATTTATATTATTATGAATAATAACAATGAACCATGAAAAACTTTAGGCCATTTACTGCCTATAGGTATTAATAAGCTTAATGCGCAAATTATCATTTTACAACTCCCCCTTGACTTGAAAAGTAGCCAAAAACAGCCTTCCCTGCCATAATCGTGCAAGAGAAAAAGAAAACAGCTCTGTAAATTGTTATATGGTGCTGTTTTTATCAACTGTTGTTAAACAGCTACAGGCCAGCCAAAAACCTTTAACACCACAATGAAAACTCAGCCTGTTTTAAATTGCTTAGTCCTCTTATTCAATTTACCAGAAAAGCAGCAACTCAAAAATTATATATATCAGCCTAGTAGTGGAGTGCAAACACATTAGCGCTATTGAGCTCTAAAATTGCTCCAGTTAAATCAATAGCACTCCTATTCTTGTGCTCATATAACAAGTTGAAAGATAAAACATTTCACTCGAGCAAAAGTCTCAGGCGCACCAACATCTGGAGGTCGAATAATGCATCAGAGCTAAGTCATTTTCCCCATACACTTCTATACAAAACCCTGTTCTGACTCTCGCTCGAGCGCTAAACAGAAGGTGCGCTAAGCCAGTGAGCAAAAGCCATTGTTGCGTTAAGAAACATTTTCTTCTTAGAGAAGAACAATGATATTTCATTTATTTCTATTATAAAGCCAAAAAAAAGTGTTAATTTTTTTTATAGGAATATGGTATAAGACAAGGTGTTTGACTGGGATGGGCTCAAAGGTGTATGTGTATGTATGTGTGCACGTACATACTGTATACATATATACACATATACATGTGTTTTATTAAACTTAACACTTTACTTCAGGTCTCAAGTAAAGCAACATTTTCTAGTGCTGCTATGTGTTGTTTTCGAGCTCAACACATAACTCACAACTTGAGCACTATCCATTGATAGTATAGCGTGCGCTAACAAGATGTCGGACGTGCTAAATATTCTCAAGTAATTCTGTTTTACGATGGACTTGTAATACCAGATTGTGCACTATTTATAGCGAGGGCCCGCAATATTGATGGCCTAATCTAGGACTGTTTCTATAGGATACTAACAAGTTTGGAAATTTAGGAAAATCCAGGGTTATCTGAAATGTAACACTTTTGTTTGGTAGTGAAGCCAGTTAAAGCATTTCAGAGGTGACTCTACCTAGAGATTTTTTTTAATTAAATGTGTAGCCTAAGCAATATTGAGGCAATAGGTATTTTTTATTAAAGTTGCACACTTGAGAACAGTGGTTAAAAAAAAAAATTAATACGGTCCAGACTCTCTTTGCAGATATATATAAACAGATGGAGACTAATACCGCATGTACCTTGCTGCTGATAATCAGCAGTTGTAAAATGCAAATAAACTTTACATACTTTTGCATTACATTTTACCAGTATGAAAAAACTCGACAAGTGATTAGCACAAATCAGCCATTTTCCCCAATATTTCAGACTATGCAAGATGTAATAGCTTTTGTATAGTCTGTCAGTAGTAGGGGTGTGCATTTGGATCCTTTGTGAGGATTCGAATGCGAAAGATGACGGACGCTAATGGAATTCGTCTCTTTCCGGAGCCACATTTCTTCTTGTGAATGTTCAACACACTAGGATCTGGATTTGCAAAGATCCTAGTGTGTTGAACTTTAACAAGAATAACTGTGGCTTCAGATTGCTCATATTAATTATTTAGATCGGTATCACTAGACTTATTGCCTCACATAATGAATAGAATCTAAGAGTCATGTTTTCTCAGGTATACAATAGGAAAAGAAGTGAAAATGGATACATCAGGTATTTTGTGTTTTGCAATTGTTGCCGATTATGCAAGAGTAGATACTTAAATGTATCGTATAAATTTTATCTGTATATTCCTAAACTTCCAGACAATAAGTCTAGTGACCAGTGATAGGCAAGGTGTCCGTACGCGGACACTGGTGTCCGTGACTAGCACTTGCAGTGTCCGCCACAACTGAAGTATATCTTTTCTTTCTGATTAAATAATAGGAATAAAAAAAATATGTAGTGTGAATAAAGTTACTGGCTTGTCAAGAGACTGCTAGTGATATTGGGTGATAAGTTAAGGAATAAATAAAGCCTGAGTGAAATACTGGATGTGTATCTGCATCTGTATAATAACACCCAGCTCTATACAAAGACACAGTATTAATACTGGCGCATGCGTATAGCCAGACAAGGGCTGGTTATAGGATCAGTGGTATCTGCATCAGTATAATAACACCCAGTGCTATATAACGATACAGTAGTGACACTGGCACATGGGTATAGCCAGAGGAGGGCTAGTTATAGGATCAGTGGTATCTGCATCAGTATAATAACACCCAGCACTATATAATGACACAGTAGTGACACTGGCACATGGGTATAGCCAGACAAGGGCTGGTTATAGGATCAGTGGTATCTGCATCAGTATAATAACACCCAGTGCTATATAACGATACAGTAGTGACACTGGCACATGGGTATAGCCAGAGGAGGGCTAGTTATAGGATCAGTGGTATCTGCATCAGTATAATAACACCCAGCACTATATAATGACACAGTAGTGACACTGGCTCATGGGTATAGCCAGAGGAGGGCTGGTTATAGGATCAGTGGTATCTGCATCAGTATAATAACACCCAGCACTATATAATGACACAGTAGTGACACTGGTTCATGGGTATAGCCAGAGGAGGGTTGGTTATAGGATCAGTGGTATCTGCATCAGTATAATAACACCCAGCACTATATAATGACACAGTAGTGACACTGGCTTATGTGTATAGCCAGATGAGGGCTGGTTATAGGATCAGTGGTATCTGCATCAGTATAATAACACCAAGCACTATACAAAGACACAGTAGTGACACTGGCTCATGTGTATAGCCAGATAAGGGCTGGTTATAGGATCAGTGGTATCTGCATCAGTATAATAACACCCAGCACTATATAATGACATAGTAGTGACACTGGCTCATGGGTATAGCCAGATGAGGGCTGGTTATAGGATCAGTGGTATCTGCATCAGTATAATAACACCCAGCACTATACAAAGACACAGTAATGACACTGGCTCATGAGTATAGCCAGAGGAGGGCTGGTTATAGGATCAGTGGTATCTGCATCAGTATAATAACACCAAGCACTATACAAAGACACAGTAATGACACTGGCTCATGAGTATAGCCAGAGGAGGGCCTGTGATAGGATCAGTGGTATCTGCATCAGTATAATAACACCAATCACTATAAAATAATGTTTTTAATTTCAAATGTACCTTGGTGTCCTTCACTAAGGTCTGTACTTTGGAAAATGTCCGCCACAGTCTTTGTCTGTGCCTATCCCTGCTAGTGACACTGATCTCAATAATTAATATGAGCAATTTACCACATAAATTTACCAGTGGTTGGTAATTAAATATTAATAAATAATGAGTATTAGTTGATATGGTGGGAATAGATAACATGACATAAAAAAAAATTGATACTGATTTATCATTATGTAGATAAGTGTTTGTTAAATAGATTGGTTGAGATTTCATTTGTACAGACTTGCCCATCTATTTAAATACAAAGTGACCATATCGATTTAACAAATACAGCATTCTAGTGATGTCATTTTTGTTTTCAGCCAATTGAAATACGGTTTGGGTATTAAATAAACCAGCGTATCTTGTCCAGATCAAGCTAGAACTATGGCAGAAAGCCAAAACACATCAGCTAATCCGGCAGACACGCTGGAATGTCCTTGTTGTCTAATGTTTTAAAGAGCTCCGAATAAAGATTTTGTTTTTATTGCCTCCGGATCCTGAACTCTTTTCTGTCATATTGAGGCTATTATGTGAACCACAGAGTATATTCCTGTCAGCTGCCCTTGGTACAGGCCAATGAGAGACTGGAAGGAAGGATGGTGTGAAGATTTTGACCCCCTCACGGAAGACACCGAATGCAGATTACTATGTAAACATGCTTATGGGAGTGAAGAGGTGAGTTAGCTTGAAAGAGGGGATGAGAAGATGGAATGGTGACACAGAGAACTGAGGTACAGTTTAGATTCCTTTCCCGCACCCCTAGGACCGAACAATACACTACTCGCCAAAAGTGTGAGTTAACCGCTGTCACGCATGTTGGTTTTGTGGTTATATTGCTTCATTTCCACTGAGAATACTCCCCCATTCTATCTTTTGCCTTTTCCAGTCTCAGTGTGTCTCTCTTTGAATTCAATATTGTATGGTGATAAAGCCGTGGACTGTCTAACGATATATTGAGAAAGACACACGACTTGGAAATGCCTGTATGTTTTCTTTGGATTTTGCTCTAGAATGTGGCTATAACTAAGGCGTGCACAGAGAACCTGTTTGCTTTTCTATATGTGTATATATGTCTGTAAATACATATATACACATATAAATACATGAATACATATGTACACATATATATATATATATATATATATATATATATACATAAGAGTGGAATGTTAAACACTTATATCCCAAACCGGATAACAAATCAATTCAATAAGATTGTAGTAGCCCATTAAAATTATGCCAAATTCACAGCAAAACTTTCCCAATGCAGACAATACGGTAAATGTCTATGTATAGTCTCTCCTTACATATAAATCCTGAGCTTGAACGTAGCTTGGATAGTGATTTTACACAGTCAGTGGCGGGAGAACAATACACAAGCAGTCTATGCTGAACGGCTAGTAGCCATGTAAACTCACCGCACCAGGGCTTATGCAGTATCCAAGACTAACAGGTCAGCGTTCCATCGCTCAGAGCCGCTCACATCCACAGCGGTGTGTATGTAACTGAAGGAGATGTATCCGATCACATGACTTCCTCGACCAATAGGGGAAGTAAAATCACAGAGGATAATTTACTCTGGATCAGGGGCAATCCGGGAGCTCCCTTAGCCTGCGGTTAGCCTGGTCCTTGTATAGGCAACAAAAGAGAAAGTATACTTAGGCAAGGGTGAAGTAAAATTCTTTCTTTATTGCAAATTCCAAATCGGATAAAATAAAAAAAAAAATTAAAAAAACACAGGAGGTCCAAGTAAAACAATGCACACTTACAGGGAGTACAAGTATACTAACATGTTTCAGCACAAGGCCGTAATCGTAGCTAACAAATACACCTGTGTTAGAAATGTAAGAATAATACTCTGAGCTAATTGGTAGGCTGCTACCCAATCCAATAGCAGTCAGTGTGGGTGTGTACATTACCAAAAATTAAGCACTAACTATTAAGCTATGTCGGCATATTACAAGTTTGCACTATAAAGTATGTTTAAACCTTAAACCTTAATAAAGGATTCCACAATAAATGTGAAATAATCCTATATAATAAAAGGCCAAGTGTGTTTGTCCGAAGCTGTCATGCGCAGTAGAGAAAGCACAAGGACAAACACACCTGGCCTTTGAGTCCCTGGCTGATCTGCGGCAGAAGTGGGCATGAGTGGGGGAAGTGACTGACGTAAAGGGGGCGTGGCCAGGAGTGAATTGCCATGAAGGGGGAGTGGTCGGTTGCAAAGGGGGCATGGCAAGGTGCGGCGCGCGATAGAAGGGAGAGAGATAGAAAGGGGGAAGATATAGAGGGGGAGGAGAGAGAGGGGGAGAGATAGAGAGGGGGAGGAGAGAGAGAGCTCAAAAGAGAGGGGGGAGAGAGAACAGAAGAGGGTGAATAGAGAGAGCAGAAGAGGGGGGATAGAGAGGGGGGAGAGAGACAGCAAAAGAGAGGGGGGGAGAGACAGCAAAAGAGGGGGGAGGGAGACAGCAAAAGAGAGGGGGGAGAGAGACAGCAAAAGATAGAGAGGGAAAGAGACAGCAAAAGAGAGGGGGAGAGAGAAAGCAAAAGAGAGAGGGGGAGATAAACAGCCAAAGACAGGGAGGAGAGAGACAGCAAAAGAGAGAGGGGAAGAGAGACAGCAAAAGAGAGGGGGAGAGAGACAGCAAAAGAGAGGGGAGAGAGACAGCAAAAGAGAGAGGGGAGAGAGACAGCAAAAGAGAGGGGGAGAGAGACAGCAAAAGAGAGGGGGGAGAGAGACAGCAAAAGAGAGGGGGAGAGAGACAGCAAAAGATAGAGGGGGAGAGAGACAGCAAAAGAGAGGGGGAGAGAGACAGCAAAAGAGAGGGGGAGAGAGAGAGCACAAAAGAGAGGGGGGAAGAGCGCAAAAGAGAGGGGGAGAGAGAGCACAAAAGAGAGGGGGGAGAGAGAGCGCAAAAGAGAGGGATGGAGAGAGAGCACAAAAGAGAGGAGGGAGAGACCATAAAAGAGAGGGGAGAGAGAGAGAGCACAAAAGAGAGGGGAGAGAGAGAGCACAAAAGAAAGGGGGGAGAGAGAGCGCAAAAGAGAGGGGGAGAGAACGCAAAAGAGAGGGGGGACAGAGAGAGTGCAAAAGAGAGGGGGAGAGAGCGCAAAAGAGAGGGGGGAGAGAGAGAGCTCAAAAGAGAGGAGGAAGAGAGAAAGCTCAAAAGAGAGGGGGAGAGAGAGAGCAAAAGAGAGGGGGGAGAGAGAGAGAGCAAAAGAGAAGGGGAGGGAGAAAGCGCAAGGGGTGGGACCGCTGTACTGCAAAAAATGGACCGTGTGAATGGGCTTTAGGACTAGTATATATATATATTAGATAAGTAACATCATAGCTATAATATGAGTCTACGAAATGAAGATTCAATAGATATATTTGTATGTAAATATATTTGTATGTAAATATCTTACAATGGATCAATGCATTGATATAGGTGTATCATATAGATTACACCAAGCACGTGCATAACTAAATAAAAATAGTTAAAATAGTTTATGACAACGAAAATAGTTGAGGACAATATGAATGTGGACAATACTAGACAATACTAGACATCAATTTGTATTTGTATGGTGTCTGTTTAATGGATGTATCTACATAAGGCTATAAAGCTTGTAGAGCTGTGGGATTAGAATTAATATTATTGTTACCAAAAAACCCTTTTTCAAATGCTATATAGACGATCTGCTCTTTATCTGGAGGGGACGAGCTTGTTTACTAAATCATTTCTTGGAGAATCTCAATAATAATGATTTTGGTCTCAGATTTATCTTTGATATATAAAGAGAATGTATCAATTATCTAGATAAATCGTTTGTGCGCCACTTGTAATCTAGCCCTTAGAGTTTAATGTCCACCAAAATGTTTGCCATTCTGTCTTATTTGTTTTCAACTGCGATCAGACAAAACTTGCTCTGTACAATGAAAGTGAGTTTTGAAGTTCCTGTTCTGTACATTAGGAGTGTTTTGCAGTTCCCATTCTGTACAAAGAAAGAGAGTTTTGCAGTTTTTGTTCTGTAAAGTGAGAGTGTTTTGTAATCTTGTTCTGTAAAGTGAGAGTGTTTTGCAATCCTGTTCTGTAAAGTGAGAGTGTTTTGTAATCATGTTCTGTAAAGTGAGAGTGTTTTGTAATCCTGTTCTGTACAGTGAGAGCGTTTTGCAGTTCCTATTCTGTATATTGAGACTGTTTTGCAGTTCCAGTTGTGTACAGTGAGAGTGTTTTGCAGTTCCCGTTTTGTACATTTAGGGGCCGAATTATCAAGCTCCGATGCCCCTGTTTCCGCGCTAGCCTTCAGGCTCGCCAGAAACAGCAGTTATGAAGCAGCGTTCTTTAGACCGATGCTCCATAACTGGTGGCCTGCTCTGAGGCTGCGGACATCAATCCATCTGATCCTATACGATCGGGCTGATTGGCCGCAAATCTGCAGGGGGTGGCATTGCACAAGCAGTTCACAAGAACTGCTTGTGCAATGATAAATGCCGAAAGCGTATGCTGACGCACTTTAATAAATCGGTCACATAGAGTGTTTTGCAGTTCCCATTATATACAGTGAGAGTGTTTTGTAGTTCCTGTTCTGTTCAGTGAAAGCATTTTGCAGTTCCCATTCTGTACAGTGAGAGTGTTTTGCAGTTCCTGTTCTGTACAGTGAGAGTGTTTTGCAGTTCCTGTTCTGTACAGTGAGAGCGTTTTGCAATTCCTGTTTTGCACAGTAAGTGTATAGCAGTTCCTGTTCTGTACAGTTAAAGCATTTTGCAATCTTATTCTGTACAGTGAGAGTGTTTTGTAGTTCCTATTTTGTACTGTGAGAGTGTTTTGCAGTTCCCTTTCTGTACAGTGACAGTGTTTCGCAATCCCGTTCTGTACAGTGAGAGTGTTTTGTAGTTCCTGTTCTGTACAGTGAGAGTATTTTGCAGTTCCTGTTCTTTACAGTGAAAGTGTTTTGCAATCCCATTCTGTACAGTGAGAGTGTTTTGCAGTTCCTGTTCTGTACATTGAGAGTTTTTTGCAGTTCCCGTTCTGTACAGTGAGAGTGTTTTGCAGTTCCCGTTCTGTACAGTGAAAGCGTTTTCCAGTTCCTGTTCTGCACACTGAGAGTGTTTTGCAGTTCCCGTTCTGTACAGTGGAAGCATTTTGCAGTCAGTGTTTTGTACCATGAGAGTGTAGGCAGTTCCCATTCTGTAAAGTGACAGTGTTTCCCAAACCCATTCTGTACAGTGAGAGTGTTTTGCAGTTCCTGTTCTGTACAGTAAGAGTGTTTTGCAGTTCATGTTCTGTACAGTGACAGTGTTTCACAATCCCGTTCTGTACATTGAGAGTGTTTTGCAGTTCCTGTTCTGTACAGTAAAAGGATTTTGCAGTTCCCGTTCTGTACAGTCAGAGTGTTTTGCAGTTTCTGTTTTTTACAGTGAAAGCATTTTGCAGTACCCGTTCTGTACAGTGAGAGTGTTTTGCAGTTCCTGTGCTGTACAGTGAGAGTGTTTTGCAGTTCCCGTTCTGCACAGTGAAAGCATTTTGCAATCCTGTTCTGTACAGTAAGAGTGTTTTGCAGTTCCCGTTCTGTACTGTGAGAGTGTTTTGCAGTTCCCGTTCTGTACAGTGAAAGCATTTTCCAGTTCCTGTTCTGCACACTGAGAGTGTTTTGCAGTTCCTGTTCTGTACAGTGAAAGCATTTTGCAGTTAGCGTTCTGTACCATGAGAGTGTTTGGCAGTTCCCATTCTGTACAGTGACGGTGTTTCGCAATCCCATTCTGTACAGTGAGATTGTTTTTCAGTTCCTATTCTGTACAGTAAGAGTGTTTTACAGTTCCTGTTCTGTACAGTGAAAGCATTTTGCAGTTCCTGTTCTTTACAGTCAGAGGGGCATATGTATGAAGGTCTGGCGGACCTGATCCGACACTGCGGATCAGGTCCAACAGACCTCGCTGAATACGGCGAGCAATACGCTCGCCGTATTCAGCATTGCACCAGCAGCTCACAAGAGCTGCTGGTGCAACACCGCCCCCTGCAGACTCGCCAGCAGGGGGGTGTCAATCAACCCATTCGTACTCGATCAGGTTGATTTCTGGCGTTATCTGTCCACCTGCTCAGAGCAGGTGGACAGGTTATGGAGCAGCGGTCTTTGTGACCGCTGCTTCATAACTGCTGTTTCTGGCGAGCCTGCAGGCTCGCCAGAAACACAAGGCATCAAGCTCCATACGGAGCTTGATACATATGCCCCAGTGTGTTTTGCAGTTTCTGTTCTGCACAGTGAGAGTTTTAATTTTCACTGAGAATATCCCCCCATTCTATCTTTTGCCTTTTCCAGTCTCAGTGTGTCTCTCTTTGAATTCAATATTGTATGGTGATAAAGCCATGGGCCTCTATTTTTCAAGCCATCAACCGCAAATACGCTGGAATTCCGCAGCGTATTTGTGGCGAGCCTGATTCGCCTTAGTTATCAAACCCTACAGACCGGCAAAAGTAGAATATAGTGAAGTAACATACGATCCGCCGGATCGTATGTTACGCCACTACAGATGTTCCGAACGCAAGTTTGGCACTATCTGACTACTTTTGGAAGTTATAAAATTCCTACCAGGTACGCTTGGCACTTTTCCGGCCCAGCGTACCTGGTTTTCAAGCCGCCGCCCTGGAGGCGGCAGATGCCATAGGAATCAATGGGAGTCTGAAAGCAGCGAAAGCTTATGTTCGCTGCTGCCCGAAATCCCATTGATTTCTATGATAAATGTCTACACTTAACACCCTAACATGCACCCCGAGTCTAAACACCCCTAATCTGCCCCCCCCTACACCGCTGCCACTAAAATAAGTGTTTAACCCCTACACCGCCGCTCCCGGAGCCCACCGTCACCTACATTATACTTATTAACCCCTAATCTGCCCCCCCCCCATACCGCTACAACTCTAATAAATGTATTAACCCCTAAACCGCCACTCCCGGAGTCCACCGCAACTCTAATAAAGTGTTTAACCCCTAATCTGCCCCCCCTACACTGCCGTCACCTACATTATATTTATTAACCCCTAATCTGCCCCCCTACACCGCCGCCACTTACCTCCATTTATTAACCCTTAATCTGCCGCCCCCAATGTCGCCGCCACTATATTAAATTTATTAACCCCTAAACCTAAGTATAACCCTAACCCTAACATCCACTAACGTAAATATAATTTATATATATCTAAATAAAATTACTGTCATTAAATAAATTATTGCTATTTAAAACTAAATACTTACCTGTAAAATAAACCCTAACATAGTTACAATATAACTAATAGTTAAATTGTAGCTATATTAGGATTTATTTTTATTTTACAGGCAAATTTGTATTTATTTTAACTAGGTACAATGGCTATTAAATAGTTATTAAATATTTAATAACTTTCTAGTTAAAATAAATACAAATATACCTGTAAAATAAAACCTAACCTATGTTACAAATACACCTAACACTACACTATAATTAAATAAATTCCCTACATTAAATACAATAAAATACAATTAAAAACAATTATCTAAAGTACAAAAAAAAACCACTAAATTACAGAAAATAATAAAATAATTACAATTTTTTTTAAACTTATTACACCTAATCTAATCCCCCTAATAAAATAAAAAAGCCCCCCAAAATAATAAAAAGCCCTACCCTATACTAAATTACGAATAGCCCTTAAAAGGGCCTTTTGGGGGCCATTGCCCCAAAGTAATCAGCTCTTTCACTTGTAAAAAAAAGTACAATACCCCCCCAACATTAAAACCCCCCACCCACACACCCAAGCCTACTCTAAAACCCACCCAATCCCCCCTTAAAAAAAACTAACACTAACCCCTTGAAAATCACCCTACCTTGAGACGTCTTCACCCAACCGGGCCGAAGTCCTCCACGAAGCCGGCAGAAGTGGTCCTCCAGATGGGCAGAAGTGGTCCTCCAGATGGGCAGAAGTCTTCATCCAGACAGCATCTTCTATCTTCATCCATCCGGAGCAGAGCAGGTCCATCTTCAAGACATCCGACGCAGAGCATCCTTCCAGGCCGACGACTACCAGACGAATGAATATTCCTTTAAATGACGTCATCCAAGATGGCGCCCCTTGAATTCTGATTGGCTGATAGAATTCTATCAGCTAATCGGAATTAAGGTAGGAAAAATCCTATTGGCTGATGCAATCAGCCAATAGGATTGAGCTCGCATTCTATTGGCTGTTCCACTCAGCCAATAGAATGCGAGCTCAATCCTATTGGCTGTTTGGATCAGCCAATAGGATTGAACTTCAATCCTATTGGCTGATTGCATCAGCCAATAGGATTTTTCCTACCTTAATTCCAATTGTCTGATAGAATTCTATCAGCCAATCGGAATTCAAGGGACGCCATCTTGGATGATGTCATTTAAAGGAATTTTCATTCGTCGGGTAGTCGTTGGCCTGGAAGGGTGCTCCGCGTCGGATGTCTTGAAGATGGACCTGCTCCTCTCCGGATGGATGAAGATAGAATATGCCATCTGGATGAAGACTTTTGCCCATCTGGAGGACCTCTTCTGCCCAGCTTCGTTGAGGACTTTGGCCCGGTTGGGTGAAGAAGTCTCAAGGTAGGGTGATCTTCAGGGGGTTAGTGTTAGGTTTTTTTTAAGGGGGGATAAGGTGGGTTTTAGAGTAGGATTGGGTGTGTGGGTGGTGGGTTTTAATGTTGGGGGAGTATTGTATTTTTTTTACAGGTAAAAGAGCTGATTACTTTGGGACAATGCCCCGCAAAAAGCCCTTTTAAGGGCTATTTGTAATTTAGTATAGGGTAGGGTTTTTATTATTTTGGGGGGCTTTTTTTATTTTAAATCTTTTATTGAGGATTGAAAACAGACATAATACATACGTAAACAAGATGTCAGATATACATATCATATTAGAGATAAAATGCACTTAAATGGTTATAGTCCTCATTTTCCCCCTTATATTGCTGTTGCAGGTCACTCTCGGACCTAATGGAGTATTCTTATGTACATCCGGGGGTTAAATTGAAATAACAAAGAAAATAAACATATAAAGAAAAACAGCATCTATAAAAATTTATTGTTAAAATAATAGTTTCACTGTAATCATAAAGATGATAGTACCGAATCCAGACTTTATTTAAAACAGAGGGTAGACTGAACAAACAAAATTACATTGAGGTAATTATTAATACAATATTGGCAAGGTCCCCAGTATAACAAAGATGCAAAAGCCATGACTGGGTACCCTCAAAGTGAAAAGTATCATACTACACCTACCACATTATAACAGCTAATTCTATTATTATAAATTTTAGGGGGTAGTATAACAATTTAAACGGGGTTTGGTTCATGTAAGTCATGCAATGAACACCCAAATTTGGAAATATTAGGCCTAGATTTGGAGTTTGGCGGTAGCCGTGAAAACCAGCGATAGAGGCTCCTAACGCTGGTTTTAGGCTACCGCCAGTATTTGGAGTCATTAAAAAAAGGGTCTAACGCTCACTTTTCAGCCGCGACTTTTCCATACCGCAGATCCCCTTACGTCAATTGCGTATCCTATCTTTTCAATGGGATCTTTCTAACTCCGGTATTTAGAGTCGTGGCTGAAGTGAGCGTTAGAAATCTAACGACAAAACTCCAGCCGCAGAAAAAAGTCAGTAGTTAAGAGCTTTCTGGGCTAACGCCTGTTCATAAAGCTCTTAACTACTGTGCCCTAAAGTACACTAACACCCATAAACTACCTATGTACCCCTAAACCAAGGTCCCCCCACATCGCCGCCACATTAACCCATAACCTGCCCTCCACAACGTCGCAGCCAGCTTCCTACAATAATTAACCCCTAATCTGCCGACCGGAGCTCACCGCTATTCTAATAAAAAATTTTAACCCCTAAAGCTAATTCTATCCCTAACCCTAACACCCCCCTAAATTAAATATAATTTTATTCTAACGAAATAAATTAACTCTTATTAAATAACTTATTCCTATTTAAAGCTAAATACTTACCTGTAAAATAAATCCTAATATAGCTACAATATAAATTATAATTACATTGTAGCTATTTTAGGATTAATATTTATTTTACAGGCAACTTTGTAATTATTTTAACCAGGTACAATAGCTATTAAATAGTTAAGAACTATTTAATAGTTACCTAGTTAAAATAAGTACAAAATTACCTGTAAAATAAATCCTAACCTAAGTTACAATTAAACCTAACACTATACTATCAATAAATTAATTAAATAAAATACCTATAATTATCTACAATTAAACCTAACACTACACTATCAATACATTAATTAAATACAATACCTACAAATAACTACAATGAAATAAACTAACTAAAGTACAAAAAATAAAAAAGAACTAAGTTATAAAAAATAAAAAAATATTTACAAACATTAGAAATATATTACAACAATTTTAAACTAATTACACCTACTCTAAGCCCCCTAATAAAATAACAAAGCCCCCAAAATAAAAAAATGCCCTACCCTATTCTAAATTACTAAAGTTCAAAGCTCTTTTACCTTACCAGCCTTGAACAGGGCCCTTTGCGGGGCATGCCCCAAGAAGTTCAGCTCTTTTGCCTGTAAAAAAAAACATACAATACCCCCCCCCAACATTACAACCCACCACCCACATACCTCTAATCTAACCCAAACCCCCCTTAAATAAACCTAACACTAAGCCCCTGAAGATCTCCCTACCTTGAGTCGTCTTCACCCAGCCGAGCCAAATTCTTCATCCAAGAGGAGCAAGAAGAGGTCCTCCATCCGGTAGAAGTCTTCATCCAAGCGGGGCAGAAGAGGTCTTCCATCCGATTGAAGTCTTCATCTAAGCGGGATCTTCTATCGTCATCCATCCGGAGCGGAGCAGCAGCATCCTGAAGACCTCCGACGCGGAACATCCATCCTGGCCGACGACTGAACGACGAATGACGGTTCCTTTAAATGACGTCATCCAAGATGGCGTCCCTCGAATTCCGATTGGCTGATAGGATTCTATCAGCTAATCGGAATTAAGGTAGGAATATTCTGATTGGCTGATGGAATCAGCCAATCAGAATCAAGTTCAATCCGATTGGCTGATTGGATCCAGATCCCGCTTGGATGAAGACTTCAATCGGATGGAAGACCTCTTCTTAGAGGGGTGTTAGGGTTAGGGTTAAAAAATTTAATATAGTGGTGCGATGTTGGGGCGGCAGATTAGGGGTTAATAAATTTAATGTAGGTGGCGGCGGTGTAGGGGGGACAGATTAGGGGTTAATAAATTTAATGTAGGTGGCGGCGGTGTAGGGGGGCAGATTAGGGGTTAATAAATTTAATGTAGTTGGCGGCGGGTTCCGTGAGCGGCGGTTTAGGAGTTAAACACTTTATTTAGTTGCGGCGGGGTCCGGGAGCGGCGGTTTAGGGGTTAATAAATTTATTTAGGTGCGGCGGGGCCCGGGAGCGGCGGTTTCGGGGGTTAATAATTTTATTTAGGTGCGGCGGGGTCCGTGAGCGGCGGTTTAGGGGGTAAACAATACAGTATAGTGTGGGTGCTTAGTGACAGGGTACCAAGAAAGCTGCGAATAAGCCGAAGAGCAGCGAGATCGATGACAACGACGACTGTTAACAACAGTCCGCTGCTCATCGCTCGTAGTTGGTGCGCGGATTTTTGACAGCTTTCTTGATAATTTTGGAGAACGTATTCAGGTCCGCGGCAGCGATGTTAGGCTATCTTAGGCGAGCGTATTGGTGCCGGCAAATGCAGGTAAGTTGACAGCTTGATAAATAGAGGCCATGGACGGGCTAACAATATATCAAGAAAGACACACGACTTGGAAGTGCCTGTATGTTTTCTTTGGATTTTGCTCTATAGTGTGGCTATAACTAAGGCATGCAGAGAGAACCTGTTTGCTTTTCTATATCTGTATATATGTCTGTAAATACATACATACACATATAAATACATGAATACATATGTACACACATATATGTATATATCTATACATCAGTAGACATATATATGTTTATATCTCAATGTTAAAGCCCTTTTGCTGCTTTTTTTCCTAACACCCGAGATCTCATATCTTTGAGCCTTTATAACATTTACTAGTCCTAAAGCCCGTTCACACAGACCATTTTTTGCAGGGTACAACGGTCCCATCCCTTGCGCTCTCTCCCTCCCCCTCTCTTTTGCTCTCTCTCTCTCCCCCCTCTCTTTTGCGCTTTCTCTCCCCCTCTCTTTTTAGCTCTCTCTCCCCCCTCTCTTTTGCACTCTCTCTCCCCCCTCTTTTGCGCTCTCTCTCCCCCCCTCTTTTGCGCTCTCTCTCTCCCCCTCTCTTTTGCTCTCTCTCTCTCCCCCTCTCTTTTGCGCTTTCTTTCCCCCTCTCTTTTGAGCTCTCTCTCTCCCCCTCTCTTTTGAGCTCTCTCTCTCCCCCCTCTCTTTTGCGCTCTCTCTCCCCCTCTCTTTTGCGCTCTCTCTCTCCCCCCACTTTCGCGCTCTCTCCCCCCCTCTTTTGCGCTCTCTCTCCCCCCTCTTTTGCACTCTATCTCCCCCCTCTTTTGCGCTCTCTCTCTATCCCCCTCTTTTGTGCTCTGTCTCTCCCCCCTCTTTTGTGCTCTCTCTCTCCCCCTCTCTTTTGCACTCTCTCTCCCCCTCTCTTTTGTGCTCTCTCTCACCCCTCTCTTTTGCGCTCTCTCTCACCCCTCTCTTTTGCACTCTCTCTCCCCCCTCTCTTTTGCGCTCTCTCTCTCTTGTTTCTCTCCCCTCCTCTCTCTCTCTCCCCCCTCTCTCTCCTCTCTATCTCTCTCTCTCCCCTCTATCTCTCTCTCTCCCTCTCTCTCTCCCCTCTATCTCTCTCCTCTCTCTCTCTCTCTCTCTCTCTCTCTCTCTCTCCCCTCTATCTCTCTCTCTCTCCCCTCTATCTCTCTCTCCCCTCTCCCTCTCCCTCTCCCCCCCCTCTCTCTCTCCCTCTCCCCCCCCTCTCTCTCTCTCTTTCTCTCCACCCCTCTCTCTCCCCTCTCTCTCTTTCTCTCTCTCTCTCTCCCCTCTATCTCTCTCTCTCTCCCCTCTATCTCTCTCTCCCCTCTCCCTCTCCCTCTCCCCCCTCTCTCTCTCCTCTCTATCTCTCTCTTTCCCTCACTCTCTCGACTCTATCTCTCTCCCCTCTATCTCTCTCTCTCTCCCCTCTATCTCTCTCTCTCTCCCCTCTATCTCTCTCTCTCCCCTCTCTCTATCTCCCTCTCCCCTCTCTCTCCCCTCTCTCTCTCCCCCCTCTCTCTCTCCCCCCTCTCTCTCTCCCCCCTCTCTCTCTCCCCCCCTCTCTCTCTCCCCCCCTCGCTCTCTCCCCCCCCTCGCTCTCTCCCCCTTCTCTCTCTCCCCCCCCTCTCTCTCTCTCCCCCTCTCTCTCTTTCTCCCTTCTCTCTCTCCCCCCTCTCTCTCCCCTCTCTCTCTCTCCCCCTCTCTCTCTCTCTTTCTCCCCTCTCTCTCTCTCCCCTCTCTCTCTCCTCTCTCTCTCTCTCCCCTCTCTCTCTATCTCCCCCCTCTCTCTCTCTCCCCCTATCTCTCTCTCCCCCTCTCTCTCCCTCCCCCCTCTCTCTCTCCCTCCCCCTGACCTCTCTCTCCCTCCCTCCCCCTCCCCTCTCTCTCTCCCTCCCCCTCCCTCTCTCACTCCCCCTCCCCTCTCTCTCTCCCTCCCCTCTCTCTCTCCCTCCCCCCCCTCTTTCTCTCCCTCCCCCATCTTTCTCTCCCTCCCCCCCTCTTTCTCTCCCCCTCCCCCCTCTCTCTCTCCCTCCCTCCCCCCCCCCCTCTCTCTCTCTCTCTCTCTCTCTCTCCCCTCTCTCTCTCTCCTACCCTCTCTCTCCCCCCTCCCCTCTCTCTCTCCTCCCCCTCTCTCTCTCCCCCCCTCCCCCTCTCTCTCTCTCTCTCTCTCTCTTCCCCCCTCTCTTTTGATCTCTTTCTCCCCTTTCTTTTGATCTCCCTCCCCCTCTCTTTTGCTGTCTCTCTCCCTCTCTTTCGCTCCCTCTCTTGTGCTCTCTTTATCTCCCCTCTTGACCTCTCTCCCCTCTTGATCTCTCTCTCACCTTTCTTATCTTTTCCCAACCCCCTCTCTCACCTCTTTTGAGCTGTTTTGAGCTCTCAGACTGCACAGCCTTTCACGGCCCACCTGGCCCCGCCCCTTCACACTCAACCACGCCCCCTTCACGGCCCTCACTCTCGACCACGCCCCCTTCACACTCGGCCATGCCCCCGGCCACACTCGGTCACGCCCACTTCTGCTCGCACTGCAGAGACTTAGGGACTGTAAAGCCATGTTTGTTTGTCCTCGTGCTGTCTCTACAGCACATGACAGCTTCGGACAAACACACTTGGCCTTTTATAGTTAAGGATGTGCAGTATTTTGTTTAAATCATTTTTATTAAACAGTGTTATAATAAGTGTAAGTGTACTTTGTAATGTATTTTTTATGTGTTTTGTGATACTTTTTATTTTTGCCAAACAGTTAACCACATCTCTGAAATCGGGGTAATGATTCTAGCGTATATCCCGATTGTTCTCAACTTGTAATATCAGCGTAATTTAAACGGAGCGCAAACCCTTGCAAAATTGTTTGTGTGCCACTTGTAATCTAACCCTTAGAGTTTAATGTCCACCTAAGTGTTTGCCATTCTGTCTTATTTGTTTTCAACTGTGAACAGACAAAACTTGCTCTGTACAATGAAAGTGAGTTTTGCAGTTCCTGTTCTGTACATTAGGAGTGTTTTGCAGTTCACATTCTGTACAATAAAAGAGAGTTTTGCAGTTTTTGTTCTGTAAAGTGAGAGTGTTTTGTAATCCTGTTCTGTACAGTGAGAGCATTTTGCAGTTCTGTTCTGTACATTTAGGGGCCGAATTATCAAGCTACGAATGGAGCTTGATGGCCTTGTTTCCGTGCGAGCCTTCAGGCTCGCCGGAAACAGCAGTTATGAAGCAGCGTTCTTTAGACCGATGCTCCATAACTGGTCTACCTGCTCTGAGGCTGCGGATATCAATCCATCTGATCCTATATGATCGGGCTGTTTGGCCACGAATCTGCAGGGGGCGGCTGTCAGGATTACCTTATGCTGCCAGCCTCCTGCCTGGGCCCTCCCCCTTCTCCTTTAAAAGGATCTGCACAGCTGCAGACAAGTGCTTAGTAATTTGTTAGTCTTGCTCTAACATTGAGCTGAGTCTGAGCAAGTAGGATTCTTGTTTCAACTTCCATTTCGGATTATAACTATTAAGTGCCATTCCTCCCTCTCATTCATACCAACTGAGAGATCTGCCTTTCACTTGCTATAAGTGTAATTGCCGAGTATTGTTTGCAAAGGATACAACTAATGTAACTTCTGCTTAAATTAAATCTGGAAACAGTGTGAGCCGCCAGCCGCTGTCCCTTTTATTCCACTCCGGAGGAGCATACATTAACTGCCACAATCTGACTTATGTTTCACAACTGATTCACCTCCGGAGCCTACCCTAAACCTGATTGCCTTTGTTGTCGCCGACTGAGACAGAAACTCTGACCGCGTACCCTGCTGCAGCTCGTAAGTGGATCACATGACTGAGACTCCAAACTAACAGCAGAAGGATTCCTCCGATCTGATCTGAGTGTAACTGCAGCGTCAGCTCCAAAAACCACTTACCTCACAGCTGCTCACTTCCCTTTGCCAGGGTACCTTACTTGATCCTGTCTGAACTATACATACAGCTGCCTCGTGCAGTAACTCTGACCGGAATCATACTTTCTATGAGACCAACGACCCCATCTTATCATCCCTAAACCAGTTTGTTACTACTATGGATGAACTCTACCAAGACACCAACCTTCAACTTACTGCCGAGTTTAATATGAGAAGTCTTAAACAAGGTCGCCACCCTGTAGAAGATTATATCACAGAGTTTAAACAATACTCTACAGATTTGCAATGGAATGCCATTGCCCTAAGGAACCAGTTCAGGATCGGCCTATCAGATTCCATTAAAGATGAGTTGGCCCGAACAGACCTACCTGCCACACTTGAAAACCTCATGAAATTTACCATCCAAATAGATTGCAGGCTTTGTGAAAGGAAGTCTGAACGAAGCGTACCAGAGGCAAACACTAGAGCACCAAGTTACATCCGATCAGTTCCGATCACGAAAAGTTCTTCAGAACCTATGGACATAGGAGTGATCCATGGACCCCTTTCTGCTGAGGAACGGAACCGTAGAAGAACACAGCTTTTATGCATGTATTGCACTAATCCAAATCACAATGTGAAGGAATGCCCAGTACTCCAAAAGACAAAAAGAAGTTAGTGTACTCATTTACACACATCTTACCCTTTACAGGGGAAACCTACTTATTGCCACCTCTCTTTGCTTTTACAGCGGGACCAAAACAGACTGACAACTGATGCCATAGTGGATTCCAGTGCCTATGGGAACTATTTAGATAAAGATGTAATTAAAAGAAATAAAATTCCTTTGGTGTGTAAGCAACAACCGGTTTCTATTCGTGTTATTGACGGATCAAATATTGTTACAGACCCTATCACACATCAAACAGTACCATTACTGGTACAAACACCATCAGGTCATACTGAATATTTAGTTTTTGATGTTTTACCCTCTCCTCTATTCCCAATAGTCTTAGGACTGAGCTGGCTCCAACTCCATCAACCTAACATAAATTGGAAGGATTTATCCATAGACCTGTCATCCTCTTACTGTAAGAAAACTTGCTATCCACATCAAGAGTATCTACTACAACTCACCAACCCTGAATTCCATCTCCCTGAAGTATACCAGGATTTCTCTGATGTATTCAGCAAGAAAGAGGCAGAGATGCTACCTCCTCACCACATCTATGACTGCCCCATTGATCTACAACCAGGAGCCGTAGTACCCTACGGACATCTGTACCCCTTGAGTCAACCTGAGCTACAACATCTAAAGACCTACCTTGATGACAACCTACATAAAGGATTTATAAGACCTTCCACATTCCCCACAGGAGCGGGTATCTTCTTCGTCAGGAATAAGGATTCAACACTCCGAATCCTATAGATTACAGAGAACTCAACAAGAAAACAGTAAAAAAATAGGTACCCTCTACCTCTTATTCCGGAACTCATAGAAAGACTACATCAAGCGAAAATCTTCATCAAATTCGATCTACATGGTGCCTACAACCTAGTTCGTATTAGGGAAGGAGATGAGTGGCTTACTGCATTCCGAACAAGATATGGCCTTTATGAATACCTAGTAATGCCATTTGGGCTTTGCAACACTCCAGCAACCTTCCAATACTTCATTAATGATATATTCAGAGATCTTCTCGATGTATGCATTGTAATATATCTCGATGACATTTTAATTTATTCCAAGGATCTACCAGAACACATCATGCACGTTAGGTGGGTGCTATCAAGGTTGCAAACCCACCAACTACAGGGAGTGCAGAATTATTAGGCAAATGAGTATTTTGACTAATAATCCTCTTTATGCATGTTGTCTTACTCCAAGCTGTATAGGCTCGAAAGCCTACTACCAATTAAGCATATTAGGTGATGTGCATCTCTGTAATGAGAAGGGGTGTGGTCTAATGACATCAACACCCTATATCAGGTGTGCATAATTATTAGGCAACTTCCTTTCCTTTGGCAAAATGGGTCAAAAGAAGGACTTGACAGGCTCAGAAAAGTAAAAAATAGTGAGATATCTTGCAGAGGGATGCAGCACTCTTAAAATTGCAAAGCTTCTGAAGTGTGATCATCGAACAATCAAGCGTTTAATTCAAAATAGTCAACAGGGTCGCAAGAAGCGTGTGGAAAAACCAAGGCGCAAAATAACTGCCCATGAACTGAGAAAAGTCAAGCGTGCAGCTGCCAAGATGCCACTTGCCACCAGTTTGGCCATATTTCAGAGCTGCAACATCACTGGAGTGCCCAAAAGCACAAGGTGTGCAATACTCATAGACATGGCCAAGTTAAGAAATCCTGAAAGACGACCACCACTGAACAAGACACACAAGCTGAAACGTCAAGACTGGGCCAAGAAATATCTCAAGACTGATTTTTCTAAGGTTTTATGGACTGATGAAATGAGAGTGAGTCTTGATGGGCCAGATGGATGGGCCCGTGGCTGGATTGGTAAAGGGCAGAGAGCTCCGGTCCGACTCAGACGCCAGCAAAGTGGAGGTGGAGTACTGGTTTGGGCTGGTATCATCAAAGATGAGCTTGTGGGGCCTTTTCGGGTTGAGGATGGAGTCAAGCTCAACTCCCAGTCCTACTGCCAATTTCTGGAAGACACCTTCTTCAAGCAGTGGTACAGGAAGAAGTCTGCATCCTTCAAGAAAAACATGATTTTCATGCAGGACAATGCTCCATCACACGCGTCCAAGTACTCCACAGCGTGGCTGGCAAGAAAGGGTATAAAAGAAGAAAATCTAATGACATGGCCTCCTTGTTCACCTGATCTGAACCCCATTGAGAACCTGTGGTCCATCATCAAATGTGAGATTTACAAGGAGGGAAAACAGTACACCTCTCTGAACAGTGTCTAGGAGGCTGTGGTTGCTGCTGCACGCAATGTTGATGGTGAACAGATCAAACACTGACAGAATCCATGGATGGCAGGCTTTTGAGTATCCTTGCAAAGAAAGGTGGCTATATTGGTCACTGATTTGTTTTTGTTTTGTTTTTGAATGTCAGAAATGTATATTTGTGAATGTTGAGATGTTATATTGGTTTCACTGGTAAAAATAAATAATTGATATGGGTATATATTTGTTTTTTTTTAAGTTGCCTAATAATTATTCACAGTAATAGTCACACAGATATCCCCCTAAAATAGCTATAACTAAAAACAAACTAAAAACTACTTCCAAAACTATTCAAGCTTTGATATTAATGAGTTTTTGGGTTCATTGAGAACATGGTTGTTGTTCAATAATAACATTAATCCTCAAAAATACAACTTGCCTAATAATTCTGCACTCCCTGTATATGCAAAACCCGAGAAATGTGTATTCCACACTGACAACATATAATTTCTTGGGTATCACATAAGTCCGGCCGGTATACAGATGGAACAAAATAAAGTTCAGACTGTACTAGAATGGGCACAACCAGGATCAAAAAAGGAACTCCAAAGATTTCTTGGCTTCGCGAATTACTACCTCAAGTTCATCAAGAACTTCTCCAAGATCGCTAAACCATGCTTACGGGTTCTGTACATTTTCGATGGAACACTGACACAATGCAAGCCTTTAAAGACTTAAAAACTCGATTCACTACGGCCCTGATACTATGATTTCCGAATTCCAGTCTACAATATGTATTGGAGGTAGACTCCTCTGACTACGCCATTGGAGCGATTCTCTCACAATGAGAAACACCCGCCACTTCTCTACCTCCGGTAGCTTTCTTCTCCAAGATAATGTCTTTGGCTGAGAGGAATTATCCAATTGGATACAAAGAACTCCTAGCAATAAAACATTCCCTAGATCACTGGAGACACCTCCTAGAGGGCACTGAATTGCCAATAATCATCTACACTGACCACAAAAATCTAGAGTATCTCCAAAACAACAAAACTCTATCCGCTAGACAGGTCCGGTGGAGTCTTTACTTTGCTAGGTTCAACTTCCACATTATCTACAGACCAGCTAACAAAAATGGCAAAGCAGATGCCTTATCCCGGAAAGAACCTAAACTTACCATTCCGGTTATACAGCAAAGCGTCATACCCCTTGAACGTTTCCTGGGAATAACAACAAACCTCACGACAGAGTTAAAAATTGCTTTAAGCAACAATAAGGATCTTCCCCTCAATGAAGTTACATTGAGCCAGAATGGGTTATATTACCATGACGATAGGATATACATACCAACCAACCTAAGACCACAGATTTTACACCTCTTTCATGACTCCCCTCTCTCGGGTCATCAAAGGGTGAAACATACGATGGAAAAGCTCTCAAGAGAATTCTGGTGGAAGGGTATAAAGTCCACAGTGATAAACTACATACAAAGCTGTACCGTCTGTGCAACCTGTAAATCAGAGAATCAACTTCCCTATGGACTCCTGATGTCTATAAACGTACCTAAAAAGCCCTGGCAACATGTCGGAATGTATTTTATAGTGGAACTACCAGTATCACACTCACAAAACACAATTCTGGTGGTGATCGATCACTTAACCAAAATGGTTCATTTCACCCCATACCACAAGCTTCCCACCTCTTCAGAGACAGCAGAATTGTTCATAAAACACATAGGCAGGCTCCACGGTATTCCACCTACATTGTTCTCATACAGAGGGAGTCAGTTTACGTCCAACTTCTGGAAAAAACTATGTAAAAATGTTACAAATCGATCATCGTTTCTCCACATCGTACCATCCACAAACCAATGGTCAAATTGAGTGATTAAACCAATGGCTGGAGCAGTACCTACGTTGCTACTGTTCACAACAACAGTCACATTGGGTACAATTCCTACCCATGGCAGAATATGCCTATAATGATGCAATAAATTCTACAACTAAGATGTCACCTTTTTTCACTAATTACGGATACCACCCATCCATAACAATAACACCAGGGGTTGTCTCCGCCTCTCCTCAAGTTGACAACTTGACCAACTCACTAATAGAAAAATTCAATACACTCCACAATAACATCAGACAGGCTCAAGCAACCCAGAAGAGGTATTATGACTTGAGAAGATGACCAACTCCAAACTATGCAGTCGGTGACACTGTTTGGCTGTCAACAAAAAACCTCAGATTACACATACCAAGCAAAAAGTTGGCTAGGAAGTTCATTGGGCCGTTCCCCATGACAAAAGTAGTCGATAACGATAATGCAGTTACTCTTGAGTTACCCCCTAGCTTACATATACACCCAACCTTTCATGTCTCATTGGTAAAACTGGCCACCTACCCCTATAAACAACCTGTCTGATGAATATGAGGTTCAGAATCTACTGGATTCCAGATTTCACAGAGGTCAGTTACAATACCTCGTACACTGGAAAGGTTACACCAACCAGGATGATTCGTGGGAACCTTCTACTAATATCCATGCACCCAGGTTGGTGGCCTTGTACCATCGTCGCTATCCGGATCGTCCCCGACCTCAAGCTGTGGTACAGCTTGCTTGAGGAGGAGGTCATGTCAGGATTACCTTATGCTGCCAGCCTCCTGCCTGGGCCCTCCCCCTTCTCCTTTAAAAGGATCTGCACAGCTGAAGACAAGTGCTTAGTAATTTGTTAGTCTTGCTCTAACATTGAGCTGAGTTTGAGCAAGTAGGATTCTTGTTTCAACTTCCATTTCAGATTATAACTATTAAGTGCCATTCCTTCCTCTCATTCATACCAACTGAGAGATCTGCCTTTCACTTGCTATAAGTGTAATTGCTGAGTATTGTTTGCAAATGATACAACTAATGTAACTTCTGCTTAAATTAAATCTGGAAACAGTGTGATCCGCCAGCCGCTGTCCCTTTTATTCCACTCCGGAGGAGCATACATTAACTGTCACAATCTTACTTATGTTTCACAACTGATTCACCTCCAGAGCCTACCCCAAACCTGATTGCCTTTGTTGCCGCCAACTGAGACAGAAACTCTGACCGCGTACCCTGCTGCAGCTCGTAAGTGGATCACAGGACTGAGACTCCGAACTAACAGCAGAAGGATTCCTCCGATCGGATCTGAGTGTAACTGCAGCGTCAGCTCCAAAAGCCACTTACCTCATAGCTGCTCACTTCCCTTTGCCAGGGTACATTACTTGATCCTGTCTGAACTGTACATACAGCTGCCTTGCGCAGTAACTCTGATCGGAATCTCTGGTGTTAATTCAAACCTGCACCAGCAACTCTAACTCTAAAGCGCACATATTTAAAGTGATAGCAGAACTGAACCTAAGCTAATAATCGTTTGACCTTTTGGGTCTGATTCCTGTCACGCCACTTCTACAGAAATACTGAAGTATTACACCACTTCATTCCAAACAGATTGTTGGTGTTAATATTTGTCATCATTAATTCACTTGTAACCATTGTGTATCTCTCCCAAGACTAGTAATACACCAGCCAAAGTGATACAAACACAGTCACTCTTAGTTGAGCATTACATCAGATCTACAGTTGAGGTCCAATCACTCTGAATCCTCACAGCGGCATTGCACAAGCAGTTCACAAGAACTGCTTGTGCAATGATAAATGCCGAAAACGTATGCTGACGGCATTTATCGATGCGCGGCAAACATGATACCCTATGTCGTATCAAGGCTGTCCGCACTTTAATAAATCTATTCTGACTCAGATAGTTGTAATAATGATCTATCCCTTGCTGAGACCTCTATGTATAAGAAGATACAATCACTGCAGACAATCCTTGTCAGATAGCTGAACTCACCAATACCTTGTTCATCCACAAAGTTGCTTTATTCTGAATATCAGGTCACATCAGATATTGAATACAGCAGATGAATGAATGGTTAAAGTATTATGCGGTCAAAAGATGATACTAATCGTAGCTTGCAATGAATTAACATGAGTGCTTGTTACATGAGGCTGTTAGCTGCAGCCATGACACAGGAAAACATCATAAAACTACAAGGGCGGAGCAATACACAAAAAGGAAATGCATAATAAGGTCAGGGGTAAGATACTGGAAAACAGGAGCATTACTAAAAAGTGTCAGTAGATGGCAGTACAGAACAAACACAGGGAAGCCTTGAGAACAATGGCATAAAAATATATGATTTCTTAACTATAACAACATGAACATAACAGAGGCTATGTAATATTCTATGCCTCATTGAGGCAGCACACTCCCTGTCTGGCATAATAAATGTCACTATTTAAATCATAACGGAAGTTATGCATAACAATGTAATTTGCAGAGATGTCTTGAAGACCTGAAAGATATAAGGAGAACATACATATAATGCAAAAACAACTATAATATAAGACTTCAAGTTGTGTCAATTAAAGTTCAAGATACTTCCTTCTTGAAGTCACAGGAAGAATCCAACAGCATACATAAGTAAGTTCAGTCTCCAAGGGGAAAGAGCAAGATAAGTTCTGTGATTGGTCTGATGAAAGTTTTTATAGTCCCTTGTCTTGCAACTTTCACCTCCACCTTACGCACCTTTCCATCATCACTAGGAATGCTCTTTACAATCAGTCACATGGGCCATTCGATTCTTTCAGCTTGCTGGTCCTTGAGGAGAACAAGATCTCCAACCTTGATGTTAGGGTTCAGACGTTGCCATTTCCTGCGTCCTTGCAGAGTAGAGAGATACTCCATCTTCCAACAATTCCAGAAGCAGTTGGCAAGGTGTTGTACTCGCTTCCACTGATTGTAGCACAGATTTCCTGTTTTAAAGTCTCCAGGTGGAACAGGAACAGACCCAAGCTTCTGGGTAAGAAGAGTAGCTGGAGTGAGGAGAGTTGGGGCCTCTGGATCTACAGAAACTGGAACAAGTGGTCTTGAATTGATTATGGCAGATGCTTCTGCCAGGAAGGTGGTTAGAATCTCATGGGTGAGTCTTGTGGATTTCAAGTCCATAAGCATGGAGTCCAGTATTTTACGTGTGATGCCTATCATTCTCTCCCAGGAGCCAAATATGGGAAGAATGAGGAGGATTGAAAATCCATGTACAGCCCTTTTCAGCTAAAAGGTCTTGAATTGGCCTAGAGTTGAGATGTAGCTCTCGACAGGCTCCAACAAAATGAGATCCACAGTCAGATCTTAATGTTTTGACTGGTCCTCTAATGGCAAGAAATCGCCTTAGAGCATTTATGAAGCTTGAGGCATCCATATTTTCTATTACTTCAATGTGTACTGCACGCACACTCATGCAATTGAACAGCACTGCCCATCGTTTGCTATTCGCTTGGCCACCGGAGTCGAACACTACGCTGATTAGTTTTGGCTTATGTGGATGATACACTCCGAGGAAAGACACTCGACTAATGTTGGTAGGGGTATGCCTTAATTTCCTTTGATATGAGAGACCATGAATCCATTGGCCCTTCTGCCAAAGGCCTCTACATGACCAGAACAGGTTCTGAGAGTATACGGTGTTGCATTACCCTCTATGCCGAAGATCTCAAAGAATTTATGCTTAACCAGGGATCTGTTGCTCTGTTCATCTATTATAGCATACATTCTAGCAACTTTCTCAGGTTGATCCTGTGGGTAAATCTTGACTAGACATACCTTGGCCCAGCATTTGTAGTCTAAGCCTTCTCCACAGACTTCTGTGCATGCAGAGGAAACACTCGCTGTGACTGGAGCACGACTTTGTTGCTCCCCGCCATGAATTGCGACAGGGGTGGAGTCAGTTAGCTGCTGTGGGTTGTCTGGAAGTGGAGTAGGATGCATAGCTGTAACGTGTCTGTCGCTACTGCATTCTGTGCACTTTATAACATCTTTACAGTCTTTAGCAAAGTGACCATAAGAAGCACAACACCTATAGCATACTCCAAGTTTCTGGAGAATCTCCCTGCGCTCTTGTAAAGTCTTTGCCCTAAGCCCACGACATTTCTTAAGAGGGTGAGGCTTCCTGTCAATAGGGCACTGACGATTAGGGTCTTTATCTCTCTCATCCGAGTCACTCTGGTTTGCAGGAGAGGATACAGGTGATGAGATGTCTGTCCTTTTAACAGATATTGCTCTATTAAAGTCTCTACGTTTAGCTGCCGTGTTATCATACCTTGATGATGTTGGTAAGGATGATGAAGCAGGCAAGTTGGGTTCGCAGAAGCTGAAGCTGGGATCGTTTCTCATCCAGGCTTGATCGCTGATGTACCTGCAAAAGTATGAAAATGGAGGAAAGGATACGTTATAGTCTCTTTTGTATCTTGAGCCCTGTTGTGCACATTTGTCTTGCAGGTTATATGGCAGTTTAGACACCACAGGATTGACACCATGAGCAGTGTCCAGAAAGCTTAGTCCAGGTAGACGTGGGTCTGTCTTTGCCAACTCTAGCTCCATGAGGAGGTCACTTAGTTCTTGGAGCTTGCGATAGTCTTTGTTTCCTATTTTTGGGAAGTTTTGCAGTCTCTTGAACAGAGCGCTTTCTATGGCTTCAGAGCTACCATAGGCTTGCTCAAGTCTTGCCCATGCAGCAACAAGGCCTGCATCTGGGTGGTCAACATGTACTGTTCTCAGTCTTTTAACGCGATCTGCAGATTCCGGCCCCAGCCACTTTATGAGCAAATCAAGTTCCTCCTTGGTTGTAAGGTCGAGATCAGTGGTAGCAGCTTTGAAGGTTGATCTCCAGGCCCTGTAGCTCTCTGGACAGTCGTCAAACCTTGAGAGGCTTGTGTTAATGAGCTCACGGCGTATCATGTATCTGGCAAAGTCAGTCAAGTCTGATTTCTCACTCTTTGGTGACAAAGTAACTTGAGGAACCCCTTGGGTGTGAAAGTTCTTTGGTGAAGAAGGGTGAAGTTTACCAGGATAAAGTGATGTTGCAAGAGCATTCAACTGTGGTGTAGTCTCTAAGGATTATGCTGGCTGTGGCTTGAGCTGCGGCTTGTCACTGGAAGTCACCTTATTGTCAGCGGGAGGTGATGCGGTTTGCTGCTTAGATGCACTTGTGTTGTGGATTTGAAGAGGCTCAGGCATTTGGTGCTGAGAGGTCTCTGTGTTGAGATTGAGAACGACGGTGTTAGTAGTAGGCACAGGAGATGACTCTGTATCGTTGCAAATATTATGCTTTAGCACGTATTTAACAGTGCGTTCAACTGGGTCTTCCAGATCTGCTGGGATATGACAATCTGAATTAGTACTTTCTCCCATTGCTTGTTCAAGGACTTTCAGCCTTGCTAGGGCTGCTGCTTCTTTCTTTTCCATTTGCAAAACCTTTATTTGGGCATCCACCTTTGCTTGCTGGGCAGCCATTTGTGCTTTGCTTTGGGCTTCAATTTCTGCTTCCCTTCTGATAAAGGAGCTTTGCACTTTTTTTGATTCCGCATCAGCACGGGCCTCTATTAGCTTGTCGCTTAATGTTGAACTTCTGGAGCAAGAGGATCTAGAAGAACGTGCAGTGAGCTTAGTTGATGTGGATCTATGAGATCTGGTCTCCTGCAGTTGAGCAATGCAGAACTCTGCCTTTTCTTTAGCCATTTGCACTAAGAGATCTCTATGTTGGTCCAGTGCATCAGTCCTAGTCAGTTCTGCTGAAGAGTCCTCTATATTAAAGTCCTGTAAGAAGGCTGTGTATTTTGCAGACAGCCGCTGGTAGCATTCATATGCAGCAGATAAGTGATCTATAGAGTCTCTCAATTTGGCTGGTTGATCATTATAGTGTGACAAAACGGACATGCATTGTGAAATTCTGTCCCATAGGTCTGACAGATTGCTGGAGTACTCATCTCTAGTGAATTAATAGTTTTCTCTGAGTTTATGTGTCGGTTTTATTGTACGTTTGGGTCTTACACTCTGTTCAGCAATATCTGCAGGATCTGCTCCCTGTACGTCTGTGGGTTCAAAGGCATGATGTATCTGCATAGGTTTGGCTATAAAAGAGTGCTCAGAGCCTTGTCTAGACATTTTTTAAAGTTTTGCAAAAAATGGTACTGTCTCTTTAAGAAGGCAAACAGCAGCTTAGACAGGTGGGGTAACAGTTCAATGCAGAGAAACAGTTTTCAACATTCAGATGAAGTGCAGTAAACTTGTGCGACATGTGCTTTCACAAGATGTCGGATGACCCTGAGCTTGATTGCAGATTAAACACACACATATACATGGCTGTTAGCTGCAGCCATGACACAGGAAGACATCATAAAACTACAAGGGCGGAACAATACACAAAAAGGAAATGCATAATAAGGTCAGGGGTAAGATACTGGAAAACAGGAGCATTACTAAAAAGTGTCAGTAGATGGCAGTACAGAACAAACACAGGGAAGCCTTGAGAACAATGGCATAAAAATATATGATTTCTTAACTATAGCAACATGAACATAACAGAGGCTATGTAATATTCTATGCCTCATTGAGGCAGCACAAAATCGGTCACATAGAGTGTTTTGCAGTTCCCATTATGTACAGTTAGAGTGTTTTGCAGTTCCTGTTCTGTACTGTGAGAGTGTTTTGAAGTTCCCTTTCTGTACAGTGACAGTGTTTCACAATCCCGTTCTGTACAGTGAGAGTGTTTTGCAGTTCCTGTTCTGTACACTGAGAGTGCTTTGCAGTTCCCATTCTGTACTGTGAGAGTGTTTTGCAGTTCCTGTTCTTTACAGTGAAAGTGTTTTGCAATCCCATTCTGTACAGTAAGTGTGTTTTGCAGTTCCTGTTCTGTACAGTGAGAGTGTTTTGCAGTTCCTGTTCTGTACTTTGAGATTGTTTTGCAGTTCCTGTTCTGTACAGTAAAAGGATTTTGCAGTACTCGTTCTGTACAGTGAGTGTGTTTTGCAGTTCCTGTGCTGTACAGTGAGAGTGTTTTGCAGTTCCCGTTCTGCACAGTGAAACTATTTTCTAATCCTGTTCTGTACAGTAAGTGTTTTGCAGTTCCCGTTCTGTACTGTGAGAGTGTTTTGCAGTTCCCGTTCTGTACAGTGAAAGCATTTTGCAGTTAGCGTTCTGTACCATGAGTGTGTTTGGCAGTTCCCATTCTGTACAATGACAGTGTTTTGCAATCTCATTCTGTACAGTGAGAGTGTTTTGCAGTTCCTGTTCTGTACAGTAAGAGTGTATTGCAGTTCCTGTTCTATATAGTGACAGTGTTTCACAATCCCGTTCTGTACCGTGAGAGTGTTTTGCAGTTTCTGTTCTGTACAGTGAAAGCATTTTGCAGTACCTGTTCTGTACAGTGAAATTGTTTTGCAGTTCCTGTGCTGTACAGTGAGAGTGTTTTGCAGTCCGTGTGCTGTACAGTGAGAGTGTTTTGCAGTTCCTGTTCTGTACAGTTAGAGTGTTTCGCAGTTCCTGTTCTGTACAGTGAGAGTGTTTTGCAGTTCCTGTTCTGTACAGTAAAAGCATTTTGCAGTACTCGTTCTGTACAGTGAGAGTGTTTTGCAGTTCCTGTGCTGTACAGTGAGAGTGTTTTGCAGTTCCCGTTCTGCACAGTGAAAGCATTTTCCAATCCTGTTCTGTACAGTGAGTGTTTTGCAGTTCCCGTTCTGTACTGTGAGAGTGTTTTGCAGTTCCCGTTCTGTACAGTGAAAGCATTTTGCAGTTAGCATTCTGTACCATGAGTGTGTTTGGCAGTTCCCATTCTGTACAATGACAGTGTTTTGCAATCTCATTCTGTACAGTGAGAGTGTTTTGCAGTTCCTGTGCTGTACAGTGAGAGTGTTTTGCAGTTCCTGTGCTGTACAGTGAGAGTGTTTTGCAGTTCCCGTTCTGCACAGTGAAAGCATTTTCCAATCCTGTTCTGTACAGTGAGTGTTTTGCAGTTCCTGTGCTGTACAGTGAGAGTGTTTTGCAGTTTCTGTTCTGTACAGTGAAAGCATTTTGCAGTTCCCGTTCTGTACAGTGACAGTGTTTTACAACCCCGTTTTGTACAGTGAGTGTTTTGCAGTTTCTGTTCTGCACAGTGAGAGTTTTAATTTCCACTGAGAATACTCCCCCTATTCTATCTTTTGTCTTTTCCAGTCTCAGTGTCTCTCTTTAAATTCAATATTGTATGGTGATAAAGCCATGAACTGGCTAATGATATATCGAGAAAGACACACAACTTAGAAGTGCCTGTATGTTTTCTTTGGATTTTGCTCTATAGTGTGGTTATAACTAAGGCATGCACAGAGAACCTGTCTGCATTTCTATATGTGTATATATGTCTGTAAATACATATATACACTTATAAATACATGAATACATATGTACACATATATAGACATATATATATATATCTATATTATATATATTATATATATATATATATATATATATATACATACATATACATCAGAAGACATGTATATGTATATATCTCAATGTTAAAGCCCTTTTGCGTCTTTTTTTCCCTAACACCAGAGACCTCATATCTTTGAGCCTTTATAACATTTGTGTGCAGTGTTTTGTTTAAATCATTTTTATTAGACAGTGTTTCTCATAAGTGTAAGTATACTTTGTAATGTATTTTTGATGTGTTTTGTGACAATTTTTATTTTTACCAAGTAGTTAACCACAGCTCTGAATTTGCTGTAAAGACTCTAGCATAAATCCTGATTGTTCTCAACTTGTAATATCAGCGTAATTTAAACTGAGCACAAATCCTTGCAAAATTGTTTGTTTGCCACTTGAAATCTAGAGTTTAATGTCCCCCTTTGTTTGCCATTCTGTCTTATTTGTCTTCAACTGCGATCAGACAAAACTTGTTCTGTACAATGAAAGTAAGTTTTGCAGTTCCCATTATGTACAATGAAAGAGAGTTTTGCAGTTTTTGTTCTGTAAAGTAAGTGTTTTACAATCCTGTTCTGTAGAGTGAGAGCGTTTTGCAGTTCCCATTCTGTACATTGATAGTGTTTTGCAGTTCCTGTTCTGTGCAGTGAAAGCGTTTTGCAATCCAGTTCTGTACAATGAGAGTGTTTTGCAGCTCTTGCTCTGTACAGTGAGAGTTTTTTGCAGTTCCCGTTCTCTACAGTGAGAGTGTTTTGCAGTTCCCATTCTGTACTGTGAGAGTACTTTGCAGTTCTTGTTCTGTACAGTGACAGTGTTTCGCAATCCCGTTCTGTACAGTGAGAGTGTTTTGCAGTTACCATTTTGTACAATGAAAGAGAGTTTTGCAATTTTTGTTCTGTAAAGTGAGAGTGTTTTGCAATCCTGTTCTGTACAGTGAGAGAGTTTTGCAGTTCCTGTTCTGTACATTGAGAGTGTTTGGCAGTTCCTGTTGTGTAAAGTGAGAGAATTTTGCAGTTCCCATTCTGTACATATAGAGGCCTCTTTATGAAATGTCTGTCAGAACTGATCCGACAGTGCGGATCAGGTCCGACAGACATCGCTGAATGCGGAGAGCAATATGCTCTCCGTATTCAGCATTGCACCAGCAGCTCTTGTGAGCTGCTGGTGCAACGCCGCCCCCTGAAGACTCGCGGCCAATCAGCCGCCAACAGGGGGTGTCAATCAACCCGATCGTACTCGATCGGGTTGAATTCTGGCAATTCCTGTCCGCCTGCTCAGAGCAGGTGGACAGGGTTATGGAGCAGCGGTCTTTAGACAGCTGCTTCATAACTGCTTTTTCTGGTGAGCCTGCAGGCTCGCCAGAAACACGGGGCCTCAAGCTCCATTTATGTACAGTGAGAGTGTTTTGCAGTTCCTGTTCTGTACAGTGAAAGCATTTTGCAGTTCCCATTCTGTACAGTGAGAGTGTTTTGCAGTTCCCGTTCTGTACAGTGAGAGTGTTTTGCAATTCTTGTTCTGTACAGTGAGTTTTTCAGTTACTGTTCTGCAGAGTGAGAGAGTTTTGCATTTCCCGTTCTGTACAGTGAAAGCGTTTTGCAATCCTCTTCTGTACAGTGAGAGTGTTTTGCAGTTCCCGTTCTGTGAGACTTTTTTACAGTTACCATTCTGTACAGTGACATTCTGTACCGTTATGTACAGTGAGAGTGTTTTGCAGTTCCTGTTCTGTACAGTGGGAGTGTTTTGCAGTTCCCTTTCTGTACTGTGAGAGGATGTTACAGTTCCTGTTCTGTACAGTGACGGTGTTTTGCAATCCCGTTCTGTATAGTGAGAGTGTTTTGCAGTTCCTGTTTTGTACAGTTAGAGTGTTTTGCAGTTCCTGTTCTGTGCAGTGAAAGCGTTTTGCAATCCTGTTCTGTACAGTGAGAGTGTTTTGCAGTTTCTGTTCTGTATAGTAAAAGCATTTTGAAGTTTCCGTTCTGTACGGTGAGAGTGTTTTGCGTTCCGTTCTGTACAGTGAGAGTGTTTTGCAGTTCTTGTTCTAAACAGTGAGAGTGTTTTGCAATTCCTTTGCTGTACAGTGAGTGTTTTGCAGTTGCCCTTCTGTACACTGAAAGAATTTTGCAATCCTGTTCTGTACAGTGAGAGTGTTTCGCAATCCCGTTCTGTACAGTGAGAGTGCTTTGCAGTTCCTGTTCAGTACAGTGAAAGCGTTTTGCAGTTCCTGTTCTGTGCAGTGAGAGTGTTTTGCAGTTCCTGTTCTATACAGTGAGAGTGTTTTGCAGTTCCTGTTTTGTACAGTGAGAGTATTTTGCAGTTTCTGTTCTGTATAGTAAAAGCATTTTGCAGTTTCTGTTCTGTACGGTGAGAGTGTTTTGCATTCCTTTCTGTACAGTGAGAGTGTTTTGCTGTTCTTGTTCTAAACAGTGAGAGTGTTTTGCAATTCCTTTTCTGTACAGTAAGTGTTTTGCAGTTCCCCTTCTGTACACTGAAAGAATTTTGCAATCCTGTTCTGTACAGTGAGAGTGTTTCGCAATCCCGTTCTGTACAGTGAAAGTGTTTTGCAGTTCCTGTTCTGTACAGTGAAAGCGTTTTGCAGTTCCTGTTCTGTGCAGTGAAAGCGTTTTGCAATCCTGTTCTGTACAGTGAGAGTGTTTTGCAGTTCCTGTTCTATACAGTGAGAGTTTTTTGCAGTTCCTGTTCTGTACTGTGAGAGTGTTTCACAATCCCGTTCTGTACAGTGAGAGTGTTTTGCAGTTCCTGTTCTGTACAGTGAGAGTGTTTTGCAGTACCTGTTCTGTACAGTGAGAGTGTTTCACAGTTCTTGTTCTGTACATTGAGAGTTTTTTGTAGTTCCCGTTCTGTACAGTGAGAGTGTTTTGCAGTTTCTGTTCTGTATAGTGAAAGCATTTTGCAGTTCCCGTTCTGTACAGTAAGAGTGTTTTGCAGTTCCGTTTTGTACAGTGAGAGTGTTTTGCAGTTCTTGTTCTGTACAGTGAGAGTGTTATGCAGTTCTTGTTCTGTACAGTGATAGTGTTTTGCAATTCCTTTCCTGTACAGTGAGTGTTTTGCAGTTCCCCCTTCTGTACACTGAAAGCATTTTGCAATCCTGTTCTGTACAGTGAGAGTGTTTTGCAGTTCCCATTCTGTACAGTGACAGTGTTTCGCAATCCCGTTCTGTACAGTGAGAGTGTTTTGCAGTTCCCATTCTGTACAGTGAAAGCGTTTTGCAATCCTGTTCTGTACAGTGAGAGTGTTTTGCAGTTCCTGTTCTGTACAGTGAGAGTGTTTTGCAGTTCCCATTCTGTACAGTGACAGTGTTTCGCAATTCTGTTCTGTACAGTGAGAGTGTTTTGCAGCTCCTATTCTGTACATTGAGAGTGTTTTGCAGTTCCTGTTCTGTACAGTTTGCAGTTCCCATTCTGTACTGTGAGTGTTTTGCAGTACCTGTTCTGTACAGTGACAGTGTTTGCAATCCCGTTCTGTACAGTGAGAGTGTTTTGTAGTTCCTTTTCTGTACAGTGAGATTGTTTTGCAGTTCCGGTTCTGTACAATGAGAGCGTTTCGCACAGTTCCTGTTCTGTACAGTGAGTGTGTTTAGCAATCCCGTTCTGAACAGTGAGAGTCCTTTGCAGTTCCTGTTCTGTACAATGAGTGTGTTTCGCACAGTTCCTGTTCTGTACAGTACAATTCCTTTGCTGTACAGTGAGTGTTTTGCAGTTCCCCTTCTGTACAGTGAAAGCATTTTGCAATCCTGTTCTGTACAGTGAGAGTGTTTTGCAGTTCCCGTTCTGTACAGTGACAGTGTTTCGCAATCCCGTTCTGTACACTGAGAGTGTCTTGCAGTTCCCGTTCTGTACAGTGAAAGCATTTTGCATTTCCGTTCTGTACAGTGAAAGCGTTTTGCAATCCTGTTCTGTACAGTGAGAGTGTTTTGCAGTTCCTGTTCTGTACAGTGAGAGTGTTTTGCAGTTCCCATTCTATACAGTGACAGTGTTTCGCAATTCTGTTCTGTACAGTCAGAGTGTTTTGCAGCTCCTATTCTGTACATTGAGAGTATTTTGCAGTTCCTGTTCTGTACAGTTTGCAGTTCCCATTCTGTACTGTGAGTGTTTTGCAGTACCTGTTCTGTACAGTGACAGTGTTTGCAATCCCGTTCTGTACAGTGAGAGTGTTTTGTAGTTCATTTTCTGTACAGTGAGATTGTTTTGCAGTTCCTGTTCTGTACAATGAGAGCGTTTCGCACAGTTCCTGTTCTGTACAGTGAGTGTGTTTCGCAATCCCGTTCTGAACAGTGAGAGTGTTTTGCAGTTCCTGTTCTGTACAGTGGGAGTGTTTTGCAGTTCCCCTTTCTGTACTGTGAGAGGATGTTACAGTTCCTGTTCTGTACAGTGACGGTGTTTTGCAATCCCGTTCTGTATAGTGAGAGTGTTTTGCAGTTCCTGTTTTGTACAGTTAGAGTGTTTTGCAGTTCCTGTTCTGTGCAGTGAAAGCGTTTTGCAATCCTGTTCTGTACAGTGAGAGTGTTTTGCAGTTTCTGTTCTGTATAGTAAAAGCATTTTGCAATTTCCGTTCTGTACGGTGAGAGTGTTTTGCGTTCCGTTCTGTACAGTGAGAGTGTTTTGCAGTTCTTGTTCTAAACAGTGAGAGTGTTTTGCAATTCCTTTGCTGTACAGTGAGTGTTTTGCAGTTGCCCTTCTGTACACTGAAAGAATTTTGCAATCCTGTTCTGTACAGTGAGAGTGTTTCGCAATCCCGTTCTGTACAGTGAGAGTGTTTTGCAGTTCCTGTTCTGTACAGTGAAAGCGTTTTGCAGTTCCTGTTCTGTGCAGTGAGAGTGTTTTGCAGTTCCTGTTCTATACAGTGAGAATGTTTTGCAGTTCCTGTTTTGTACAGTGAGATTGTTTTGCAGTTTCTGTTCTCTATAGTAAAAGCATTTTGCAGTTTCTGTTCTGTACGGTGAGAGTGTTTTGCAATTCCTTTTCTGTACACTGAAAGAATTTTGCAATCCTGTTCTGTACAGTGAGAGTGTTTCGCAATCCCGTTCTGTACAGTGAAAGTGTTTTGCAGTTCCTGTTCTGTACAGTGAAAGCATTTTGCAGTTCCTGTTCTGTGCAGTGAAAGCGTTTTGCAATCCTGTTCTGTACAGTGAGAGTGTTTTGCAGTTCCTGTTCTATACAGTGAGAGTTTTTTGCAGTTCCTGTTCTGTACTGTGAGAGTGTTTCGCAATCCCGTTCTGTACAGTGAGAGTGTTTTGCAGTTCCTGTTCTGTACAGTGAGAGTGTTTTGCAGTACCTGTTCTGTACAGTGAGAGTGTTTCACAGTTCTTGTTCTGTACATTGAGAGTTTTTTGTAGTTCCCGTTCTGTACAGTGAGAGTGTTTTGCAGTTTCTGTTCTGTATAGTGAAAGCATTTTGCAGTTCCCGTTCTGTACAGTGAGAGTGTTTTGCAGTTCCGTTCTGTACAGTGAGAGTGTTTTACAGTTCTTGTTCTGTACAGTGAGAGTGTTTTGCAGTTCTTGTTCTGTACAGTGATAGTGTTTTGCAATTCCTTTGCTGTACAGTGAGTGTTTTGCAGTTCCCCCTTCTGTACACTGAAAGTATTTTGCAATCCTGTTCTGTACAGTGAGAGTGTTTTGCAGTTCCCATTCTGTACAGTGACAGTGTTTCGCAATCCCGTTCTGTACACTGAGAGTGTCTTGCAGTTCCCGTTCTGTACAGTGAAAGCATTTTGCAGTTCCTGTTCTGTACAGTGAGAGTGTTTTGCAGTTCCCATTCTGTACAGTGAAAGCGTTTTGCAATCCTGTTCTGTACAGTGAGAGTGTTTTGCAGTTCCTGTTCTGTACAGTGAGAGTGTTTTGCAGTTCCCATTCTGTACAGTGACAGTGTTTCGCAATTCTGTTCTGTACATTGAGAGTGTTTTGCAGCTCCTATTCTGTACATTGAGAGTGTTTTGCAGTTCCTGTTCTGTACAGTTTGCAGTTCCAATTCTGTACTGTGAGTGTTTTGCAGTACCTGTTCTGTACAGTGACAGTGTTTGCAATCCCGTTCTGTACAGTGAGAGTGTTTTGTAGTTCCTTTTCTGTACAGTGAGATTGTTTTGCAGTTCCGGTTCTGTACAATGAGAGCGTTTCGCACAGTTCCTGTTCTGTACAGTGAGTGTGTTTAGCAATCCCGTTCTGAACAGTGAGAGTCCTTTGCAGTTCCTGTTCTGTACAATGAGTGTGTTTCGCACAGTTCCTGTTCTGTACAGTACAATTCCTTTGCTGTACAGTGAGTGTTTTGCAGTTCCCCTTCTGTACAGTGAAAGCATTTTGCAATCCTGTTCTGTACAGTGAGAGTGTTTTGCAGTTCCCGTTCTGTACAGTGACAGTGTTTCGCAATCCCGTTCTGTACACTGAGAGTGTCTTGCAGTTCCCGTTCTGTACAGTGAAAGCATTTTGCATTTCCGTTCTGTACAGTGAAAGCATTTTGCAATCCTGTTCTGTACAGTGAGAGTGTTTTGCAGTTCCTGTTCTGTACAGTGAGATTGTTTTGCAGTTCCTGTTCTGTACAATGAGAGCGTTTCGCACAGTTTCTGTTCTGTACAGTGAGTGTGTTTCGCAATCCCGTTCTGAACAGTGAGAGTGTTTTGCAGTTCCTGTTCTGTACAGTGGGAGTGTTTTGCAGTTCCCTTTCTGTACTGTGAGAGGATGTTACAGTTCCTGTTCTGTACAGTGACGGTGTTTTGCAATCCCGTTCTGTATAGTGAGAGTGTTTTGCAGTTCCTGTTTTGTACAGTTAGAGTGTTTTGCAGTTCCTGGTGGGCCCCGGAAGCGGAGGCACGTAGTAGGAGGGGCCAGTTGACCGGATGGGAGGAGAAGGCCCAGTCGGTGGGTGGAGTCACCCCAGGAAGAAGGTACAGGTCAGCGCAGGGAGAAGCAGGGCCAGTAAAGAAACTTACCTGGTCGCGGAAGGAGCTCCCGAAGTTTTCACTGGAAGAAGTTACGAAGACCGTGGATCATGGATATCGAGGAGATGCTGGCGAGGATTCGGGCCGTGGCGGATGAGAGAGGGTCATCATGGATGCAGGACCGGATCGCAAGTCTTCTGGGGAATGACGAGGAGATCTTGGATGAGAGGTCGGTGACGGCTCCAAAAGCAAGACCGGTGCGGCGAACACGGCCTCCGAATCGGCTCAGTCCGGAGCAGAGGCCTCAAGGGACGCGACGCAGACGGAGCCCGAGCAGGGAGAAGGCGAGGCCGGGTAAGAGATCCGGAGTAGCAGCAGGGTCACAAGAGGCCGGGGCAGCAAATGGGGCACAGCGCTTAATGGTGGAGGCGGTAGTGGAGGAACAAGGCCGTAGGCCTGGTGGAGGTATGTCCCAGGATATAAGGCACGGCCCGACTGGGCCATTACCATTGTCAATACCGGGGGATAATGTGTTGGCGGGCGGTATCGCACTAGGTGCGGGGGAAGATAGGGGTAATACATTGAGCGGGTTGACGCAGGGAGTGAACGGCGCAGGCGAGGAGCAGTTAAGGGAAATTTTGGCGGCAAATTATTCAAAGGAGGGGGGAGGAGAGCAGTCGAATGTAAGGAGCACAAAGGAGGGTGGCGCATCGGGTGGGGCCGTCGTAGGGGGGGGTGGAGGGGATTAGTCCACCATTGTTCTCCGAGAGGATAGGGGGGGACAACAACACAATTAGGAGTGAAATACAGGTTCTTACAGACAAAGACAGAGGGAGAGCTAATGAAAAGGGCGCGGCAACAGGCCAGACGTCGCATAAAGCAGGCAGGCCACTTAAGAGTAACACGGTGGGCAGGGGCACCAGTAAAAAAGGGCCCCCTAGTGTGTGTACTGACCCATTAAGGATAGAATCATTCCCTAGCTCATCAGAAGGGGAAGATATGGTCCCACCTTCACCAAACAACAGGGGGGATAAGCGGGGAACCAGTGGGCAGGGCATTAGGGGGGGCCACGAGGACCAAGGGGGAACTATGGGTGTGGGTCATGTGGGACATGCTTATGGGGGGAGGTCTGAAGGGAGTACTAACCAGCATATGTCTATAGCAGGTATGATGGTGTCCAGAGTACAAAGTAATAGGAGTCGGGACGGCGGCGAGGAGGAGCCTTTCCGCCTAGCAGATTCATGGACGGACACTATCAGATTGGATACAGGGGAAGAAGCGGATACTGAACACCCCTCGGTTATGAGATTGGTAGGTGTGGGAACACAAAGGGGTAAGGGAACAGGTGAGCGGGTGGGGCTCACTTTACACCAAGGGAGGGCGGTGAGCAGGGGTAGAGGGGCTATTAGAATTCCAACTGGGCAAAGGGTGCGGACGGCCAGCAAGGCCTGCAATAGGGAAGGGGGGGCGAGAGCAATACTTAAAAAAGGTAATAACTCAGTGGGGAATAAGGGTAAGAAAAGTGGCTATTGGGCAAGAAACATTGTTGTAAGGGGGGGAATAGTAAGGGAACAAAGTAGGAGCACGGATATGGTGTCAATGGAAAGTACGGTACCGTTATCCAGGGATCATTCAATTAATGTATTACAGGTTCCT
The DNA here is from genome assembly GCF_027579735.1 of Bombina bombina. Taxonomy (NCBI): domain Eukaryota; kingdom Metazoa; phylum Chordata; class Amphibia; order Anura; family Bombinatoridae; genus Bombina; species Bombina bombina. Next base: position 252,068,219 of record NC_069501.1, on the reverse strand, counting down.
CGAGAGAGTGGTGGTCCATTACAACGAGACCCAGTGGTGGAACGGTCTCAGAGCATGGGAGTACATCCATCGGAAGCAACGGCGGTGGCGGCGGTAGCAGGTAACAACTTATCTCCTTTGCAGTTGAGGGGTGGTGGGCGCAGTGGGGATAACTTGTCTATACAATTAGTGGAAGGGCTGAGGGCGCTCCTGCGTTCAGTCGAGACTTCGGCTGTTCCTGTGAACACACAACTGCCGCAAGAAAAGGCTTGGGTCCCTCCGGGGATAGAAGAGAATAGGGCAGTTGTGGCTAATACTTATGTGGGGCCTAATAAGGCCGGCGCAGTAGGCAGTGAGGTGTCAGTAATGGCTACGGTTCCTACAGTGGCGCAACAGGCGGCGGCTGAACTCTCGGAGCTCCGAGTGGCGGACACAGCGATGGCTCGATCATTCCTGTGTTCGATCGGTCCGTTAGGTCTACATCTGACGAAGGAAGCCAGATTAAAGATCTACGCCAGAGAATATATAGAATTATTTTCATTGCTCCCTTTGGAGCAGTCATTTGAAGTGTCCGATGAATCCAAAAAGGACATCCTTAGGAAGGAAGAGGATGAGAGAAAGAAGCGATATAGGAAGCTCCCCAAAACCTTTTCTAACTGGTTTCAGGCATTTGTAATTTATGCCAGTGTTATGGCAGAGAGGTTTCCGGAACATGGAGCTCCAATGTTCTGTTATTTGGATGAAATCGCTGCAGCACAGCGAACGTATGGTGGTTTGGCATGGTGGTCATACGACGAACATTTTCGTCAGAGACTAGCGGTAAAACCTACAATGAGGTGGGATGACCGAGACATGGGGCTATGGCTCAAAATTATGACCCCACTGAGAGCGGGGCAGTCCTTTCGGCCAGGAGCCGGCAGTCCAGCCGCAGCTACGTCACAAGCCACGGGCAAAAAGGGGTTTTGCTTTGCATACAATGAGGGACAGTGTAAATGGGGAGCTTCCTGTAAGTTCCGGCACGATTGCTCAGGGTGTGGTGGAGCACAGGCCTTCGCAAAGTGCTTCAGGAGAGGAAAGGTTAGTGGGAGAGCCGAGATGCCTAAAGAAGGGGTTGTCCCCAATCAGGGCAGAAAAGATGGAGCCCTGGCTAGGCCGTTACGCCAGTAGTTGGGGCTGTCGGGAAAAGGCGGCAAAGCTGCTACATGGTTTTATGTTTGGTTTCATCATACCCTCTGTTGGGGGTTCTGATAATTTTGCAGGGAATTTGAAATCGGCTAGGGAGTGGCCTCAAGTGGTTAAGGACAAGCTTTTTAAGGAAGTGGGGTTGGGCAGGATGGCGGGACCTTTTGATTCTTTGCCTTTTCCAGGACTACGGCTATCTCCGTTAGGAGTAGTCCCAAAGAAGGATCCTGGAAAATTTAGGCTCATCCATCACTTGTCCTTCCCAAAGGGTAGATCGGTTAATGATGGAATCCCACTGGAATTGGCATCGGTAAAATACGCCTCTTTTGACTTGGCGGTTGCTCTGGTCAAAGCGGCGGGTGGGGGTGCTTTGATGGCAAAAGTAGACATTGAGTCAGCTTTTCGTTTACTTCCGGTGCACCCGAATTCACACAAGTTACTTGGGTGTTGTTTTGAGGGAAAAGTGTTTGTTGACCTGTGCTTACCCATGGGGTGCTCCATATCGTGTGCACTCTTTGAGAGTTTTAGCACTTTTTTGGAGTGGGTTGTAAGGATACAGGCTGGTTTCGCGTCAGTGGTACACTACCTAGACGATTTTTTATTCGTGGGCCCCTCAGGTTCGATGGTTTGTGAAGTGTTAAGAGATACTTTTTACCGGGTGGCGGAGGAATTTGGGGTGCCCATTGCGATGGAAAAATCCGAGGAGCCAGTGACGGTCTTGATTTTTCTGGGCATTACGATCGACTCGGAATTGATGGAATGCAGGCTTCCGGTCGACAAAGTACAAGATCTGATTGGGGTGATCCTGCATTTCTTAGCAGCCTCGAAAGTGCAGCTAGTGGAGATGCAGTCCTTGATCGGCAAGTTAAACTTTGCATGCCGTATCATCCCAGTGGGTAGGGTTTTTTGTCGCAGGTTATCGCTGGCAACAGCGGGCATTAAGCAGCCACATCATTTCATTCGGTTAACTTTGTCCTTAAAAAAAGATCTGAAAGTATGGAGAGTTTTTCTTAGAGATTTCAATGGGTCCGCTTTGATTCAGCCATCCAGAGTCTCATGTGAGGAACTTGGGCTGATGACGGATGCAGCAGGGAGCAGAGGTTTTGGTGCAATTTTTGGCAAGGAGTGGTGCGCAGCAGCTTGGCCAGAGGAGTGGATTGAGAGTGAGGTTATAATGAACTTGGTATTTCTAGAATTCCTTCCCATTCTGGTGGCCCTGTTTGTTTGGAAAAAGGAACTACGGGACAAGTCGATCCTGTTCCTCACCGACAATATGGGTGTAGTGGCAGCAATTAATAGTTTGTCCTCATCTTCTCCTCCGGTGATTCGGTTGTTGAGGGTGTTTGTACTGCAGTGTATGAGGTTAAATATCGGGGTCAAAGCAAAACATGTGCCTGAGGTTCAGAATTCGGTCGCTGATGCACTCTCTCGTTTTCAGTGGCAGCGATTTCGGGCACTGGCTCCACTGGCAGACAAAGTGGGGAAAGAGGTGCCGGAACACTTGTGGAGCCTTGGCTCGGAGGATTGGCCGAATTGGTGAGATCTTCATTGGCTCCGAATTCTTGGAGAGTCTATGCAAAGTTTTGGAAAGAATGGGAGTCGCTGCTGGGTCAGCACAATATGGTCGAGGGTGACCACAGGTGTCAAGACCTTTTGTTGAGAATGATCTGGCAGTGGAAAGGGTGCGGGTTGTCTCCCTCAGCCATTGACAAATGGCTGACTGCTCTGGCCTTCCGATTTAAGTTGTTGGGGGTTGTTGACATCACAAAAATGTTTTGTATTCAGCAAATTATGAAGGGCTTGAGGAGGCAAGGGGGCGGGGTGGATAGTCGCCGGCCGATTTCTTTCACTATGTTGTCACGCCTTTGGAAAGCACTGGAAGGGGTGTGTAACTCGGCTTATGAAACAAGCCTTTTTCAGACGGCCTTTGCTTTGGCCTTTTTCAGAGCATTTAGGATTTCTGAGCTGATAAGTTGCTCGAAGAAGGCACAAGGTGGCTTGTGTATTGATGACGTGGGTTTGACGGACGCTTATATGTCCTTACTGTTAAGACGATCAAAAACTGATCAGGAAGGGAAGGGCAAAACGGTAATTCTCTATCCTACGGGGGTGGAAGTATGCCCGTGCGGGGCATTGAGGGGGTTTTTGGCAGTGAGACCAAATGTGGGAGGGTCGTTGCTAATGCACGAGGACGGTAAGGCGCTGTCGCAGTATCAATTTCGGACAGTGTTGGCTAGGGCTTTAGATGTCATGGGATGCAATCCAAAGAAATTCAACTCACATTCCTTTAGGATAGGCGCAGCAACGGAAGCAGCCGCTTTGGGTTTGGGGGAAGAGGTAGTGAAAGGAGTAGGGAGGTGGTCCTCCAAGTGTTTACGGGCATAAGTACGTCCTCATTTGTTGAATCAAAAAACCTAATGCAACATCTTTTCCGTCCCTCTTTTTTCAGATCCGCTGAAGGTTTGGTTGGTGGGCCACTCTTTTATTTATTGGGCACAAAGGGCAGCAGGGTCCAAGGAAGACGGCCTGCAGCTAGGATTTCAAAAGAAAAAAGCGGTGTTAAGGTGGTTTGGTATTCGGGGAATGCGATGGGAGCAGGTCGTGTCTGCCATTGTGGGTTATGCCAGGCATTTTCCTCGGCCCGACGTTCTAGTAATGCATGCCGGGGGCAACGATCTGGGTTCCCTTCCACAAAAAGAGCTAGTCAGGAGGATTAAGAGGGATTTGTCACGTTTACGGGATTTATTTCCGGGACTGCGGATTCTGTGGTCCACAATGGTGCCACGATTACATTGGAGAGGGGCCTGGGATCAAATTAGGTTAGATAACAGCAGGCGGAAGGTGAACAAGTTGATTGCGGCATTCATAAAAAAAAAACGGTTCAGTCATCCATCATGAGGACCTAGAGGATGTGGGAAAAGGTGAATTTTATTTACAAGACGGAGTTCATCTAAACGAATTTGGAATACGGCTTTTCATTCTGGCCATTCGTGAGAAACTCCAATTGCTGATGTGAAGGGTGGCGGAACTGGTGAAGTGGTGACTTCCCAGTTTGTGGCGGTGTGCTAGCATCATCAATTGTCAGACCAAGGCATAAAATGGCTGGTATTTAGCCTCTCCCAAGGGGGTGGGGAGAGCTAGGTAATTTGCTTCTTGGGCACGGGGTCCCTTGGAGCTGGTATAAGGTGGATGGAACGGACTTAGCGCCTTGCGAGGTCCAGTTGAGCAGAAAGACGGCCTGGTCTGGCAGTGATGAAGGACTAACCCTGGGGTGGGGTTAAAGGGCACGTATAAATGATGCTAGCGCATAAAGAGTTGGGATTTGTTGGGTGTTATTGCACTTTCTTTTATTTATTGCGGTATTGAAGTTGATGTTAAATTAATAAACAGGCTGTGGCCAGAATTTTATACCACAAATTACGTGTCTGTCAATTTATTTCATAAAGTGTTAAGTTAATAAATTAAGTGCTAGGTGGGGGGCCGGTCATAGACGACTCAGTAGGTCATGTTCTGTGCAGTGAAAGCGTTTTGCAATCCTGTTCTGTACAGTGAGAGTGTTTTGCAGTTTCTGTTCTGTATAGTAAAAGCATTTTGCAGTTTCCGTTCTGTATGGTGAGAGTATTTTGCGTTCCGTTCTGTACAGTGAGAGTGTTTTGCAGTTCTTGTTCTAAACAGTGAGAGTGTTTTGCAATTCCTTTGCTGTACAGTGAGTGTTTTGCAGTTGCCCTTCTGTACACTGAAAGAATTTTGCAATCCTGTTCTGTACAGTGAGAGTGTTTCGCAATCCCGTTCTGTACAGTGAGAGTGTTTTGCAGTTCCTGTTCTGTACAGTGAAAGCGTTTTGCAGTTCCTGTTCTGTGCAGTGAGAGTGTTTTGCAGTTCCTGTTCTATACAGTAAGAGTGTTTTGCAGTTCCTGTTTTGTACAGTGAGATTGTTTCGCAGTTTCTGTTCTGTATAGTAAAAGCATTTTGCAGTTTCTGTTCTGTACGGTGAGAGTGTTTTGCGTTCCGTTCTGTACAGTGAGAGTGTTTTGCTGTTCTTGTTCTAAACAGTGAGAGTGTTTTGCAATTAATTTTCTGTACAGTAAGTGTTTTGCAGTTCCCCTTCTGTACACTGAAAGAATTTTGCAATCCTGTTCTGTACAGTGAGAGTGTTTCGCAATCCCGTTCTGTACAGTGAAAGTGTTTTGCAGTTCCTGTTCTGTACAGTGAAAGAGTTTTGCAGTTCCTGTTCTGTGCAGTGAAAGCGTTTTGCAATCCTGTTCTGTACAGTGAGAGTTTTTTGCAGTTCCTGTTCTGTACTGTGAGAGTGTTTCGCAATCCCGTTCTGTACAGTGAGAGTGTTTTGCAGTTCCTGTTCTGTACAGTGAGAGTGTTTTGCAGTACCTGTTCTGTACAGTGAGAGTGTTTCACAGTTCTTGTTCTGTACATTGAGAGATTTTTGTAGTTCCCGTTCTGTACAGTGAGAGTGTTTTGCAGTTTCTGTTCTGTATAGTGAAAGCATTTTGCAGTTCCCGTTCTGTACAGTGAGAGTGTTTTGCAGTTCTGTTCTGTACAGTGAGAGTGTTTTGCAGTTCTTGTTCTGTACAGTGAGAGTGTTTTGCAGTTCTTGTTCTGTACAGTGATAGTGTTTTGCAATTCCTTTGCTGTACAGTGAGCGTTTTGCAGTTCCCCCTTCTGTACACTGAAAGCATTTTGCAATCCTGTTCTGTACAGTGAGAGTGTTTTGCAGTTCCCATTCTGTACAGTGATAGTGTTTCGCAATCCCGTTCTGTACACTGAGAGTGTCTCGCAGTTCCCGTTCTGTACAGTGAAAGCATTTTGCAGTTCCTGTTCTGTACAGTGAAAGTGTTTTGCAGTTCCCATTCTGTACAGTGAAAGCGTTTTGCAATCCTGTTCTGTACAGTGAGAGTGTTTTGCAGTTCCTGTTCTGTACAGTGAGAGTGTTTTGCAGTTCCCATTCTGTACAGTGACAGTGTTTCGCAATTCTGTTCTGTACAGTGAGAGTGTTTTGCAGCTCCTATTCTGTACATTGAGAGTGTTTTGCAGTTCCTGTTCTGTACAGTTTGCAGTTCCCATTCTGTACTGTGAGTGTTTTGCAGTACCTGTTCTGTACAGTGACAGTGTTTGCAATCCCGTTCTGTACAGTGAGAGTGTTTTGTAGTTCCTTTTCTGTACAGTGACAGTGTTTCGCAATTCTGTTCTGTACAGTGAGAGTGTTTTGCAGCTCCTATTCTGTACATTGAGAGTGTTTTGCAGTTCCTGTTCTGTACAGTTTGCAGTTCCCATTCTGTACTGTGAGTGTTTTGCAGTACCTGTTCTGTACAGTGACAGTGTTTGCAATCCCGTTCTGTACAGTGAGAGTGTTTTGTAGTTCCTTTTCTGTACAGTGAAATTGTTTTGCAGTTCCTGTTCTGTACAATGAGAGCGTTTCGCACAGTTCCTGTTCTGTACAGTGAGTGTGTTTAGCAATCCCGTTCTGAACAGTGAGAGTCCTTTGCAGTTCCTGTTCTGTACAATGAGTGTGTTTCGCACAGTTCCTGTTCTGTACAGTACAATTCCTTTGCTGTACAGTGAGTGTTTTGCAGTTCCCCTTCTGTACAGTGAAAGCATTTTGCAATCCTGTTCTGTACAGTGAGAGTGTTTTGCAGTTCCCGTTCTGTACAGTGACAGTGTTTCGCAATCCCGTTCTGCACACTGAGAGTGTCTTGCAGTTCCCGTTCTGTACAGTGAAAGCATTTTGCATTTCCGTTCTGTACAGTGAAAGCATTTTGCAATCCTGTTCTGTACAGTGAGAGTGTTTTGCAGTTCCTGTTCTGTACAGTGAGAGTGTTTTGCAGTTCCCATTCTATACAGTGACAGTGTTTCGCAATTCTGTTCTGTACATTGAGAGTGTTTTGCAGCTCCTATTCTGTACATTGAGAGTATTTTGCAGTTCCTGTTCTGTACAGCTTGCAGTTCCCATTCTGTACTGTGAGTGTATTGCAGTACCTGTTCTGTACAGTGACAGTGTTTGCAATCCCGTTCTGTACAGTGAGAGTGTTTTGTAGTTCCTTTTCTGTACAGTGAGATTGTTTTGCAGTTCCTGTTCTGTACAATGAGAGCATTTCGCACAGTTCCTGTTCTGTACAGTGAGTGTGTTTCGCAATCCCGTTCTGAACAGTGAGAGTGTTTTGCAGTTCCTGTTCTGTACAATGAGTGTTTTTCGCACAGTTCCTGTTCTGTACAGTGAAAGTGTTTTGCAATCCCGTTCTGTACAGTGAGAGTGTTTTGCAGTTCCTGTTCTGTGCAGTGAAAGCGTTTTGCAATCCCGTTCTATACAGTGAGAGTGTTTTGCAGTTCCTGTTCTGTACAGTGAGAGTTTTTAGCAGTTCCCGTTCTGTACTGTGAGAGTGTTTCGCAATCCCGTTCTGTACAGTGAGAGTGTTTTGCAGTTCCTGTTCTGTACAGTGAGAGTGTTTTGCAGTTCCAATTCTGTACTGTTAGAGTGTTTTGCAGTTCCTGTTCTGTACAGTGAGAGTGTTTTGCAGTTCCTGTTCTGTGCAGTGAAAGCGTTTTGCAATCCCGTTCTATACAGTGAGAGTGTTTTGCAGTTCCTGTTCTGTACAGTGAGAGTTTTTAGCAGTTCCCGTTCTGTACTGTGAGAGTGTTTCGCAATCCCGTTCTGTACAGTGAGAGTGTTTTGCAGTTCCTGTTCTGTACAGTGAGAGTGTTTTGCAGTTCCTGTTCTGTACAGTGAGAGTGTTTCGCAGTTCCTGTTCTATACATTGAGAGTTTTTTGTAGTTCCCGTTCTGTACAGTGAAAGTGTTTTGCAGTTTCTGTTCTGTATAATAAAACCATTTTGCAGTTCCCGTTCTGTACAGTGAGAGTGTTTTGCAGTTCCGTTCTTTACAGTGAGAGTGTTTTGCAGTTCTTGTTCTAAACAGTAAGAGTGTTTTGCAATTCCTTTTCTGTACAGTGAATGTTTTGCAGTTCCCCTTCTGTACACTGAAAGCATTTTGTAATCCTGTTCTGTACAGTGAGAGTGTTTTGCAGTTCCCGTTCTGTACAGTGACAGTGTTTCGCAATCCTGTTCTGTACAGTGAGAGTGTTTTGCAGTTCCCGTTCTGTACAGTGAAAGCGTTTTGCAATCCTGTTCTGTACAGTGAGAGTGTTTTGCAGTTCCCGTTCTGTAAAGTGACAGTGTTTCGCAATCCCGTTCTGTACAGTGAGAGTGTTTCACAGATCCTGTTCTGTACAGTGAGAGCGTTTCGCACAGTTCCTGTTCTGTACAGTGAGAGTGTTTCGCAATCCCGTTCTGTACAGTGAGTGTTTTGCAGTTCATGTTCTGTACAGTGAGAGTGTTTTGCAGTTCCTGTTCTGCACAGTGAGAGTGTTTTGCTTTACCTGTGCTGTACAGTGAGTGTTTTGCCGTTCCCCTTCTGTACACTAAAAGCATTTTTGCAATCCTGTTCTGTACAGTGAGAGTGTTTTGCAGTTCCTGTTCTTTATAGTGACAGTGTTTCGCAATCCCGTTCTGTACAGTGAGAGTGTTTTGCAGTTCCCGTTTTGTACAGTGAAAGCGTTTTGCAGTTCCTATTCTGTACAAAGATAATGTTTTGCAGTTCCCGTTCTGTACAGTGAAAGCATTTTGCAATCCTGTTCTGTACAGTGAGAGTGTTTTGTAGTTCCCATTCTGTACAGTGACAGTGTTTCGCAATCCTGTTCTGTACAGTGAGAGTGTTTTGCAATTCCTGTTCTTTACATTGGTTGGGTTTTTTAGTTCCTGTTCTGTACAGTTTGCAGTTCACATTCTGTACTGTAAGTGTTTTGCAGTTCCTGTTCTGTACAGTGAGAGTGTTTTGCAGTTTCTTTTCTGTACAGTGAGATTGTTTTGCAGTTCCTGTTCTGTACAGTGAGAGCGTTTCACACAGTTCCCGTTCTGTACAGTGAGAGTGTTTTGCAGTTCCTGTTGTGTACAGTGAGAATGTTTCGCAGTTCCTGTTCTGTACAGTGAGAGTGTTTTGCACTTCCTGTTCTGTACAGTGAGAATGTTTTGCAGTTTCTGTTCTGTACAGTGAGAGTGTTTTGCAGTTCCTGTTCTGTAAAGTGAGTGTGTTTCGCCCAGTTCCTGTTCTGTACAGTGAGAGTGTTTCGCAATCCCGTTCTGTACAGTTAGAGTGTTTTGCAGTTCATGTTCTGTACAGTGAGAGTGTTTTGCAGTTCCTGTTCTGCACAGTGAGAGTGTTTTGCTTTGCCTGTGCTGTACAGTGAGTGTTTTGCCGTTCCCCTTCTGTACACTAAAAGCATTTTTGCAATCCTGTTCTGTACAGTGAGAGTGTTTTGCAGTTCCTGTTCTGTATAGTGACAGTGTTTCGCAATCCCGTTCTGTACAGTGAGAGTGTTTTGCAGTTCCCGTTTTGTACAGTGAAAGCATTTTGCAGTTCCTATTCTGTACAAAGAGAATGTTTTGCAGTTCCCGTTCTGTACAGTGAAAGCATTTTGCAATCCTGTTCCGTACAGTGAGAGTGTTTTGTAGTTCCCATTCTGTACAGTGACAGTGTTTCACAATCCTGTTCTGTACAGTGAGAGTGTTTTGCAATTCCTGTTCTGTACATTGGTTGTGTTTTTCAGTTCCTGTTCTGTACAGTTTGCAGTTCACATTCTGTACTGTAAGTGTTTTGCAGTTCCTGTTCTGTACAGTGAGAGTGTTTTGCAGTTTCTTTTCTGTACAGTGAGATTGTTTTGCAGTTCCTGTTCTGTACAGTGAGAGCGTTTCACACAGTTCCCGTTCTGTACAGTGAGAGTGTTTTGCAGTTCCTGTTGTGTACAGTGAGAATGTTTCGCAGTTCCTGTTCTGTACAGTGAGAGTGTTTTGCACTTCCTGTTCTGTACAGTGAGAATGTTTCGCAGTTCCTGTTCTGTACAGTGAGAGTGTTTTGCAGTTCCTGTTCTGTAAAGTGAGTGTGTTTTGCCCAGTTCCTGTTCTGTACAGTGAGAGTGTTTTGCAATCCCGTTCTGTACAGTGAGAGTGTTTTGCAGTTCCTGTTCTGTACAGTGAGAATGTTTTACAGTTCCTGTTCTGTACAGAGTGTTTTGTAATCCCGTTCCGTACAGTGAGAGTGTTTTGTAGTTCCTGTTCTGTACAGTGAGAGTATTTCACAATCCCATTCTGTATAGTGAGAGTGTTTTCCAGTTCCTGTTCTATACAGTGAGAGTGTTTCACAATCCCGTTCTGTACAGTGAGAGTGTTTTGTAGTTCCTTTTCTGTACAGTGAGATTGTATTGCAGTTCCGGTTCTGTACAATGAGAGCGTTTCACACAGTTCCTGTTCTGTACAGTGAGTGTGTTTAGCAATCCCGTTCTGAACAGTGAGAGTCCTTTGCAGTTCCTGTTCTGTACAATGAGTGTGTTTCGCACAGTTCCTGTTCTGTACAGTACAATTCCTTTGCTGTACAGTGAGTGTTTTGCAGTTCCCCTTCTGTACAGTGAAAGCATTTTGCAATCCTGTTCTGTACAGTGAGAGTGTTTTGCAGTTCCCGTTCTGTACAGTGACAGTGTTTCGCAATCCCGTTCTGCACACTGAGAGTGTCTTGCAGTTCCCGTTCTGTACAGTGAAAGCATTTTGCATTTCCGTTCTGTACAGTGAAAGCATTTTGCAATCCTGTTCTGTACAGTGAGAGTGTTTTGCAGTTCCTGTTCTGTACAGTGAGAGTGTTTTGCAGTTCCCATTCTATACAGTGACAGTGTTTCGCAATTCTGTTCTGTACATTGAGAGTGTTTTGCAGCTCCTATTCTGTACATTGAGAGTATTTTGCAGTTCCTGTTCTGTACAGCTTGCAGTTCCCATTCTGTACTGTGAGTGTATTGCAGTACCTGTTCTGTACAGTGACAGTGTTTGCAATCCCGTTCTGTACAGTGAGAGTGTTTTGTAGTTCCTTTTCTGTACAGTGAGATTGTTTTGCAGTTCCTGTTCTGTACAATGAGAGCATTTCGCACAGTTCCTGTTCTGTACAGTGAGTGTGTTTCGCAATCCCGTTCTGAACAGTGAGAGTGTTTTGCAGTTCCTGTTCTGTACAATGAGTGTTTTTCGCACAGTTCCTGTTCTGTACAGTGAAAGTGTTTTGCAATCCCGTTCTGTACAGTGAGAGTGTTTTGCAGTTCCTGTTCTGTGCAGTGAAAGCGTTTTGCAATCCCGTTCTATACAGTGAGAGTGTTTTGCAGTTCCTGTTCTGTACAGTGAGAGTTTTTAGCAGTTCCCGTTCTGTACTGTGAGAGTGTTTCGCAATCCCGTTCTGTACAGTGAGAGTGTTTTGCAGTTCCTGTTCTGTACAGTGAGAGTGTTTTGCAGTTCCAATTCTGTACTGTTAGAGTGTTTTGCAGTTCCTGTTCTGTACAGTGAGAGTGTTTTGCAGTTCCTGTTCTGTGCAGTGAAAGCGTTTTGCAATCCCGTTCTATACAGTGAGAGTGTTTTGCAGTTCCTGTTCTGTACAGTGAGAGTTTTTAGCAGTTCCCGTTCTGTACTGTGAGAGTGTTTCGCAATCCCGTTCTGTACAGTGAGAGTGTTTTGCAGTTCCTGTTCTGTACAGTGAGAGTGTTTTGCAGTTCCTGTTCTGTACAGTGAGAGTGTTTCGCAGTTCCTGTTCTATACATTGAGAGTTTTTTGTAGTTCCCGTTCTGTACAGTGAAAGTGTTTTGCAGTTTCTGTTCTGTATAATAAAACCATTTTGCAGTTCCCGTTCTGTACAGTGAGAGTGTTTTGCAGTTCCGTTCTTTACAGTGAGAGTGTTTTGCAGTTCTTGTTCTAAACAGTAAGAGTGTTTTGCAATTCCTTTTCTGTACAGTGAATGTTTTGCAGTTCCCCTTCTGTACACTGAAAGCATTTTGTAATCCTGTTCTGTACAGTGAGAGTGTTTTGCAGTTCCCGTTCTGTACAGTGACAGTGTTTCGCAATCCTGTTCTGTACAGTGAGAGTGTTTTGCAGTTCCCGTTCTTTACAGTGAAAGCGTTTTGCAATCCTGTTCTGTACAGTGAGAGTGTTTTGCAGTTCCCGTTCTGTAAAGTGACAGTGTTTCGCAATCCCGTTCTGTACAGTGAGAGTGTTTCACAGATCCTGTTCTGTACAGTGAGAGCGTTTCGCACAGTTCCTGTTCTGTACAGTGAGAGTGTTTCGCAATCCCGTTCTGTACAGTGAGTGTTTTGCAGTTCATGTTCTGTACAGTGAGAGTGTTTTGCAGTTCCTGTTCTGCACAGTGAGAGTGTTTTGCTTTACCTGTGCTGTACAGTGAGTGTTTTGCCGTTCCCCTTCTGTACACTAAAAGCATTTTTGCAATCCTGTTCTGTACAGTGAGAGTGTTTTGCAGTTCCTGTTCTTTATAGTGACAGTGTTTCGCAATCCCGTTCTGTACAGTGAGAGTGTTTTGCAGTTCCCGTTTTGTACAGTGAAAGCGTTTTGCAGTTCCTATTCTGTACAAAGATAATGTTTTGCAGTTCCCGTTCTGTACAGTGAAAGCATTTTGCAATCCTGTTCTGTACAGTGAGAGTGTTTTGTAGTTCCCATTCTGTACAGTGACAGTGTTTCGCAATCCTGTTCTGTACAGTGAGAGTGTTTTGCAATTCCTGTTCTTTACATTGGTTGGGTTTTTTAGTTCCTGTTCTGTACAGTTTGCAGTTCACATTCTGTACTGTAAGTGTTTTGCAGTTCCTGTTCTGTACAGTGAGAGTGTTTTGCAGTTTCTTTTCTGTACAGTGAGATTGTTTTGCAGTTCCTGTTCTGTACAGTGAGAGCGTTTCACACAGTTCCCGTTCTGTACAGTGAGAGTGTTTTGCAGTTCCTGTTGTGTACAGTGAGAATGTTTCGCAGTTCCTGTTCTGTACAGTGAGAGTGTTTTGCACTTCCTGTTCTGTACAGTGAGAATGTTTTGCAGTTTCTGTTCTGTACAGTGAGAGTGTTTTGCAGTTCCTGTTCTGTAAAGTGAGTGTGTTTCGCCCAGTTCCTGTTCTGTACAGTGAGAGTGTTTCGCAATCCCGTTCTGTACAGTTAGAGTGTTTTGCAGTTCATGTTCTGTACAGTGAGAGTGTTTTGCAGTTCCTGTTCTGCACAGTGAGAGTGTTTTGCTTTGCCTGTGCTGTACAGTGAGTGTTTTGCCGTTCCCCTTCTGTACACTAAAAGCATTATTGCAATCCTGTTCTGTACAGTGAGAGTGTTTTGCAGTTCCTGTTCTGTATAGTGACAGTGTTTCGCAATCCCGTTCTGTACAGTGAGAGTGTTTTGCAGTTCCCGTTTTGTACAGTGAAAGCATTTTGCAGTTCCTATTCTGTACAAAGAGAATGTTTTGCAGTTCCCGTTCTGTACAGTGAAAGCATTTTGCAATCCTGTTCCGTACAGTGAGAGTGTTTTGTAGTTCCCATTCTGTACAGTGACAGTGTTTCACAATCCTGTTCTGTACAGTGAGAGTGTTTTGCAATTCCTGTTCTGTACATTGGTTGTGTTTTTCAGTTCCTGTTCTGTACAGTTTGCAGTTCACATTCTGTACTGTAAGTGTTTTGCAGTTCCTGTTCTGTACAGTGAGAGTGTTTTGCAGTTTCTTTTCTGTACAGTGAGATTGTTTTGCAGTTCCTGTTCTGTACAGTGAGAGCGTTTCACACAGTTCCCGTTCTGTACAGTGAGAGTGTTTTGCAGTTCCTGTTGTGTACAGTGAGAATGTTTCGCAGTTCCTGTTCTGTACAGTGAGAGTGTTTTGCACTTCCTGTTCTGTACAGTGAGAATGTTTTGCAGTTCCTGTTCTGTACAGTGAGAGTGTTTTGCAGTTCCTGTTCTGTAAAGTGAGTGTGTTTTGCCCAGTTCCTGTTCTGTACAGTGAGAGTGTTTTGCAATCCCGTTCTGTACAGTGAGAGTGTTTTGCAGTTCCTGTTCTGTACAGTGAGAATGTTTTACAGTTCCTGTTCTGTACAGAGTGTTTTGTAATCCCGTTCCGTACAGTGAGAGTGTTTTGTAGTTCCTGTTCTGTACAGTGAGAGTATTTCACAATCCCATTCTGTATAGTGAGAGTGTTTTCCAGTTCCTGTTCTATACAGTGAGAGTGTTTCACAATCCCGTTCTGTACAGTGAGAGTGTTTTGCAGTTCCTGTTTTGTACAATGATAGTGTTTTGCAATCCTGCTCTGTACAGTGAGAGTGTTTTGCAGTTCCCGTTCTGTACAGTGAGAGTGTTTCGTAGTTCCTGTTCTGTACAGTGAGAGTGTCTTGCAATCCCGTTCTGTATGTTGAAAATGTTTTTATGTTCCTGTTATTTACAGTGACAGTGTTTCACAATCACGTTCTGTACAGTGAGAGTGTTTTGCAATCCTGTTCTGTACTGTGAGAGTGTTTTGCTGTTCCCGTTCTGTACAGTGAGAGTGTTTTGCAGTTTCTGTTCTGTACAGTGAGAGTGTTTCGCAGTTTCTGTTCTGTACAGTGAGAGTGTTTCGCAGTTCCTGTTCTGTATAGTTAGAGTTTTTCGCAATCCTGTTCTATACAGTGAGATCATTTTGCAGTTCATGTTCTGTACAGTGAGAGTGTTTCGCAGTTCCTGTTCGGTACAGTGAGAGTGTTTTGCAGTTCCTGTTCTGTACAGTGAGAGTGTTTCGCAATCCTGTTCTGTACAGTGAGAGTGTTTTGTAGTTTCCATTCTGCACAGTGAGTTTTTTTTAAATGCAGTCTGTGTTCTACAACTTATGACTATATTTGAAAGCTCGTAACTGCGGTTTCACAATTTACAGTATGAGAACTGTGAGAATCCCTTTTAAGAAGATGAGAATAGTTTTTGCCACTGTATTGTAATAGAAAATTATATGGCAAACTGAGGGTCATATTTAGTAGGAGTAAAGCGAGATAATCGGGTCAGTTTAAACTGACAAGGGACATAAAGCATTAAACAGAAAAAACTACTACTTTACATTAAGCAGTAATTAATTAAAGTCATCCACATATATTTAACATGACTTCCACCCTTGATTCTATTATATAGCTAGGCTGAGGGACAGAAAGAATAAACATCGTCATAATAATCTAATTCTTAATTATAAATAAAAAATGTGGTCCCTTTAGGATAGAGAATAATACCTGAGAGGACTTTGTGTGCTGTCACAATAAATGTGAAGAAAAAGACTTGTCAGGAAATGAAAAAAATGCACAGTCAGCAGATGAAACTAATGATCTGCAACTGAGCCGTTAACACATGGTACACGGTGGTATTAAGTTGATATTAGATATTAGCAGCCATTTGGAAATCTTTTTATCCTATTAGTTAAAATGTTCAAGTTAATTAAACACCTTGACCTCTCAATATGGATAAAGTAATATAAAGAGCAACTAGCAAGAGTGTCTATCATCATATAACGCTTGTAAGGTTAACAGCTGATGTTACAAAATATTTAAAATGATAACACATGACAAGAACATGAAATAATGATCAAGTGGTTGTGCTGCAACCAAAAGATTTCTTGCCTAAGAATAAGCAACTGATTCGGTGCTAGTTGAAGTGGCGCTAACGTTAATAACCTGCAAGCATATTACAAGTAACAGAAACAGCACAGTAACTAAATTATTATTCATATTTTTTGCAATATTTTATATTTAAAATATACATAACGTGCCTTAAGATAACTAATTCTTTATGTGAGCTAACCCCACACCACGTTAGACCTAAATGCGCATTACGCAAATTATACATTCTAATGTTCTTCACATAGAATTTTCTTTTTAAATATTTATATATAGATATATATATATATATATATATATATATATATATATATATATATATATATATATATATATATATATATAGGTTAGAGAAAGTTAGTAAAGTGCACTATATTAAAAAGCTCCCAGTGTGGGAATGATTGACAACTCTCACTTGCAAATTTGCAACCTATGCCCAAAAACAAGGGATTAGACAGTCCGTTGAAAAAGAAAACTTAGCACAGAGTTCAAATGCATGCACACTCTTGCCCCGGACTCTTCAGACAAACCAACAGCAAAATGGAATATACCATGTGAGATTAACTTTGCCACAGTACAATCGCTGGCTATACTCACTGCATCAAATGCGATGCTGCGTTGTCACTATCCGTCCTGCTCCGTGTGCTGCAAGTAGATCCTCTTAGCTCACCGCTTCTTGCAGAGTCCTCTGTAGTGTGCCGATTCAGTGTGTTTCTCTATTCACATTGTGCGCGTCCGATGACGTTTGCACAGCCGGTCACGTGATATGCGGTGTCCAATCAGTATGTCCCTTGTCTTGTCTTCAGTTGGTAGTATGCAGACGTAATCAGGGCTGTAGGGGCAGGCGAATCCAAACTCAGCCTGCTAAGTGAGAGGCTTTCGAGCCTAAGGACCCCAGATACTGGCGTAATGTAGTAATAAGTAGAAAGAAATCCAGGGTCAAAGAATGAAGTAAAATAAAATCCAAACTTTATTGTAGTCCACTTGTGGATAAAAACCATGGGGGTCAAAAAGCATACAACACTCAGCACTTGTTGCTTCCAGCTGACATGTTTCGGTGTGATACCGTAATCATAGCTGATGGAATGCACAAGTGCTGTTTCATTTAAAAGCAGAATGTAATTCTGATTGGTTAATAACAAAGACAAACCTACGTGTGAGTGTGCAGACTGGTGATTGTGTCAAGAATTAACCATTTGCTTACCTAAAGTATTAAAACTTATATATTGTGAATGAAAGAGAACATTATGTATATTAATAGAAGCATAACGCTTAAAGCTTAAAGCTTAAACTTGCTAAGGGATTCAACCTGCAATAATGGAAAACACATATTGTATCCATTGCTTATATAATATATTAGCAGGTGCCCCTAATCCTGTATTTCAAAATAAAGGATAAAGAGAGAACAAAAACCTAAAAAGAAAAAATTATTTCTGTTTTCTTTTTAATGCTCAACATTGTTTGAGCTAATAGCGCTTATTTTAAATAGTATGAGTAAACTATATGAGCAGTATTAATAACATCAGAAATAAAATGTAGTAAAACTTTTTTTCTTTCACTGGTCAGAACAAAAGAAACATAAAACTGTTGCAACACATATAAATACAATAAACCATCTCTGGATGTAGTAAAAATTAGTGTGTAAAGCTAACAGTAGGTATCAATGTTTGTGACCAATCTCATATAGAAATTGGCGCTATATAAATAGTAAAGAAAGTAAGGATTGGATACAACCCAACTAACTAAAGCCTTTTTATTTTATTTTGAGGGCTTATTAAACTGAGAAATGTAGGATTCAATAGATAGCTGCGATATATAGGATTCATTAAGATACTCTGTAACCTACTACTTCCAGTAATTAATCAGATCATATTCTGAATTAAGTCCCCTGGGGACACGAGTCTGTAACTTAAAAATCCAGAACATCTCCCTTTTACCTAAAATGTGGGATCTGTCACCTCCACGTAAGGGAGTAGTAACCCTTTCAATAGCTTGCCACCTCAGTGTTGCACTGCTCTTATTATGTACAAATTTAAAGTGTTTGACTAGTGGGGTACTAGCTTCTCCGATTTTAATGGTAGAAAGGTGATTGCGAATCCTAGTATTGACCTCAGTACTAGTGAGCCCTACGTACTGTAAATGACATTCAGTGCATGAGAGTAAGTATATAACATAGGAGGATGTACAGTTGAGGCACGCCTGGATCTTAAACTCTTCTCCTGTGACAGTTGAATGAAACTTATCCGAAATAATGGCAAGATCACATGGTTTACACCTGGATTTGCCACATCTGTACATCCCCCTATGTTTCAACCAAGATCCCTGTGGTTTCTCGGAGCAGGGTGGTAACTCAGATGGTGAAAGGATATTTCCTAGGGTCTTACTCCTTCTAAATGAACAGCGTAAGCCTTTCTCTACTGTACTCACAAGCTTATCATCGGCTGCCAACATTCTAAAGTGTTTATTGACTATATTGCAGATTTCTTTGTATTCCATGCTATAGTCATTAACAAAGGTAACTTTATTATCTGTCATTGCAACCTGTGTCTTATTCTGAGTTCTAGATCCTTTAAGAAGGGTCTCCCTATCTACTCTGTCAACTTGTGCATGTGCCTGTTTAATGACATGTTTAGGGTATTCTCTATCTGCAAGTCTCTTTTCAAGTTCCTTTCTCTGTTCTTGAAATGTTGACTCTTCACTGCAATTACGTTTAAGCCTAATCATCTCCCCTTTAGCTACTGCTAATGGTACATGCTTGGGGTGACAACTCCTAGCATGGAGCAGGGTATTCCTTGTGATTGGCTTTCTAAACGTGCTGCTGTGAATTTTACCTGACCTGTCAGCTTTCAGAGTGAGATCCAAAAAATTGATCTCAGTATGATGGTGTTCAAATGTAAATTTGAGGCCTACATCATTGTTATTTAGACTGTTAACAAAGTCGAAAAGGTCTGTGGTTGATCCACACCACACAAAAAGCAGATCATCGATATACCGCCTGTAAAAGGATATATGATCTCTGTAGGGGTTCAGGTATCCAAAGATGTGGGACATCTCCCACCAACCCATAAGGAGGTTGGCATATGAGGGCGCAAATTTGGCCCCCATAGCTGTCCCACATCTTTGGAGATAAAAAGATTCCCCAAACCGAAAATAATTGTGTGTTAACATAAAATGTGTGGCCCTTAGTATGTATTCAATGAAAGGCCCATCTAAAGATGAAAAATTTTCACGGAAATATCTGATGGCCTCCAAACCCTTTTCATGAGGGATTGAAGAATAAAGGGCGACTACATCCACGGTCAACCAAATGTGTACCCTAGAGTCCCACGAAAAATCTTCAAGTAAAATCAAAAGATCTTTGGTATCTCTCAAATAACTCTGCAAACTTTTTACAAAGGGAAAAAATAAAGCGTCTAGCCATTGAGATAGATGTTCAAAAATGGACCCAATTCCGCTTATAATTGGTCGACCCTTTACCTCTGTCAGTGTTTTGTGGACTTTTGGAAGATGGTGGAAGATGGGCACTACTGGGCATTCGACATACAAATACTCAAAAGTGGCAAAATCAAAGTGCCCATCCTCCAAACCATCATCCAAGAGTCTTCTCAAATCCCTTTGGAAACTTAGTGTAGGATCCCTATCTAGTTCAAGGTAATTGTCTGTGTCATGCAGCTGTCTGTGTGCTTCGTGAATATAGGCCTCCCTATCTAAAACAACTACCGCACCTCCCTTATCAGCTGTGCGTATCACTATGTTGTTATTCTTCTGTAATTCGGTGATAGCCTTTCTTTCAGTAATTGTAAGGTTAGATTTGGTCCTAAATTCCCCACTAATCTCAGTTTTAGAGGCGAGTAGAGTAAGATCATTCTCTACTCTTTTGAAAAAAGTTTCAAGTGTGGTACCTCTGGATTGTATCGGGTAAAATTCTGATGGTTTTTTAAAACCACTGAAGTTTGATATCATATTAGAAGGATCTAAGACTTCTCCTTGTCTTCCCAATTGTTGAAGTGAAATGACATCACATGCCTCAGAAAAATCAGCAAATTTCAAATTTTCTGAACCTTGTTGTATGTGAACATCAGGATGGTCCTGTGCCATTGTCATATCTCCCTGAAAATGTTTTTTCAGGGTTAAATTCCTGATAAGCTTGTTCACATCCAACATTGTTCTGAAAAGATCAAAAGTACATGTTGGTGCAAAGGACATTCCATAACTTAATACTCTAAGTTGTACATCAGAGAGTGGTATAGTGGATAGGTTGATAACATTATATTTATTAGTATCAGCATTCATTATTGGTATTTGGTTTTTCTGTTTCCCCTTAGGGTATACCTGTCTTGCTTGGCCTGGCCTATCCCAGTTTTGTCCCTGGACTGGTAAAAAACCTGTTCAAAAACTCTCCTATCCTCACCTGAGTTTGAAATCGCTTGGTGGGAAGACTGATGTTCACTAGTCACATATTTAGTGTTTGAATTCTTACCATCTTTAGTGTTCTGGGGTGCAGGCTTGGTAGGTTTGTTGGGTATACTCTGATTATTTTTATGTGTGGATCCAGGTGTTTGTATGTTAACCTGTTTGCCTGGGGTCTTAAGTATACCTTTTGGTGCAGCTACTACAATCTCTCTTCCTGAAGTGCCTGCTTCTTCCCCTGAATCTGGCTCACTATCCGTATACTGAAATTGTCCCACCTGTGAAGGGTCAGTATTTTTTTGTTGATGATTGCCCCCTCTGCCTCTATTTCTGTTTCTACTTCTAGATCTGCCTCTTCTATTGCTAGACCTCCTGGGATTGGTGTTGGAGTGACTCCAGATATAAACTGATTATCATAGTCTGTCTGGTCACGAAGATACTTAGAGTGCTTCATATTAAGAATAAGGTTTTTGGACTCAAGTGTAGCCCTAAGAATACCATCAAACTTTAAATAATCTAAATCCTGTTTCTTGTCATTCAATACTTGTAATGTGTCAATTTCTGTTCTAATGTTAGTTAGCAATTTCATTTTATACATAATCAACAGATTCATTAACCTAAAGGAGCATTCTGTCAAAACAGCATTCCATGTGTTAATAAATTCACTGTCAGTGACTTCAAAGGTGGGAAATTTAGCAATCCTCAGTCCCCTTGGTACAATATTTAATTTGATATATTTATCAAATGTCCACACATCGAATTGTAACCTGTGCTCTTTAACTAGCAGAATCTCCATTTTATCAAAAAGTTCACTTAGTGAAAAGGTAGTGATATCTGTAGAAAAGATAGAGTCCAGTTCCTGATCTCCATATCCTCTTTCATCCACAGGTAGTAATGAGTAATAATTAACGACAGACCCCTCCATGGTAGAGAAAGCTCAAAAAATGCACTAAACTAATATGCTGCCAGGAAGCATAAAAAGTATTCAATAGGTTAGAGAAAGTTAGTAAAGTGCACTATATTAAAAAGCTCCCAGTGTGGGAATGATTGACAACTCTCACTTGCAAATTTGCAACCTATGCCCAAAAACAAGGGATTAGACAGTGCGTTGAAAAAGAAAACTTAGCACAGAGTTCAAATGCATGCACACTCTTGCCCCGGACTCTTCAGACAAACCAACAGCAAAATGGAATATACCATGTGAGATTAACTTTGCCACAGTACAATCGCTGGCTATACTCACTGCATCAAATGCGATGCTGCGTTGTCACTATCCGTCCTGCTCCGTGTGCTGCAAGTAGATCCTCTTAGCTCACCGCTTCTTGCAGAGTCCTCTGTAGTGTGCCGATTCAGTGTGTTTCTCTATTCACATTGTGCGCGTCCGATGACGTGTGCACAGCCGGTCACGTGATATGCGGTGTCCAATCAGTATGTCCCTTGTCTTGTCTTCAGTTGGTAGTATGCAGACGTAATCAGGGCTGTAGGGGCAGGCGAATCCAAACTCAGCCTGCTAAGTGAGAGGCTTTCGAGCCTAAGGACCCCAGATACTGGCGTAATGTAGTAATAAGTAGAAAGAAATCCAGGGTCAAAGAATGAAGTAAAATAAAATCCAAACTTTATTGTAGTCCACTTGTGGATAAAAACCATGGGGGTCAAAAAGCATACAACACTCAGCACTTGTTGCTTCCAGCTGACATGTTTCGGTGTGATACCGTAATCATAGCTGATGGAATGCACAAGTGCTGTTTCATTTAAAAGCAGAATGTAATTCTGATTGGTTAATAACAAAGACAAACCTAAGTGTGAGTGTGCAGACTGGTGATTGTTGTCAAGAATTAACCATTTGCTTACCTAAAGTATTAAAACTTATATATTGTGAATGAAAGAGAACATTATGTATATTAATAGAAGCATAACGCTTAAAGCTTAAAGCTTAAACTTGCTAAGGGATTCAACCTGCAATAATGGAGAACACATATTGTATCCATTGCTTATATAATATATTAGCAGGTGCCCCTAATCCTGTATTTCAAAATAAAGGATAAAGAGAGAACAAAAACCTAAAAAGAAAAAATTATTTCTGTTTTCTTTTTAATGCTCAACATTGTTTGAGCTAATAGCGCTTATTTTAAATAGTATGAGTAAACTATATGAGCAGTATTAATAACATCAGAAATAAAATGTAGTAACACTTTTTTTTCTTTCACTGGTCAAAACAAAAGAAACATAAAACTGTTGCAACACATATAAAAACAATAAACCATCTCTGGATGTAGTAAAAATTAGTGTGTAAAGCTAACAGTAGGTATCAATGTTTGTGACCAATCTCATATAGAAATTGGCGCTATATAAATAGTAAAGAAAGTAAGGATTGGATACAACCCAACTAACTAAAGCCTTTTTATTTTATTTTGAGGGCTTATTAAACTGAGAAATGTAGGATTCAATAGATAGCTGCGATATATAGGATTCATTAAGATACTCTGTAACCTACTACTTCCAGTAATTAATCAGATCATATTCTGAATTAAGTCCCCTGGGGACACGAGTCTGTAACTTAAAAATCCAGAACATCTCCCTTTTACCTAAAATGTGGGATCTGTCACCTCCACGTAAGGGAGTAGTAACCCTTTCAATAGCTTGCCACCTCAGTGTTGCACTGCTCTTATTATGTACAAATTTAAAGTGTTTGACTAGTGGGGTACTAGCTTCTCCAATTTTAATGGTAGAAAGGTGATTGCGAATCCTAGTATTGACCTCAGTACTAGTGAGCCCTACGTACTGTAAATGACATTCAGTGCATGAGAGTAAGTATATAACATAGGAGGATGTACAGTTGAGGCACGCCTGGATCTTAAACTCTTCTCCTGTGACAGTTGAATGAAACTTATCCGAAATAATGGCAAGATCACACGGTTTACACCTGGATTTGCCACATCTGTACATCTGTTTATCCTTTATTTTGAAATACAGGATTAGGGGCACCTGCTAATATATTATATAAGCAATGGATACAATATGTGTTTTCCATTATTGCAGGTTGAATCCCTTAGCAAGTTTAAGCTTTAAGCTTTAAGCGTTATGCTTCTATTAATATACATAATGTTCTCTTTCATTCACAATATATAAGTTTTAATACTTTAGGTAAGCAAATGGTTAATTCTTGACAACAATCACCAGTCTGCACACTCACACGTAGGTTTGTCTTTGTTATTAACCAATCAGAATTACATTCTGCTTTTAAATGAAACAGCACTTGTGCATTCCATCAGCTATGATTACGGTATCACACCGAAACATGTCAGCTGGAAGCAACAAGTGCTGAGTGTTGTATGCTTTTTGACCCCCATGGTTTTTATCCACAAGTGGACTACAATAAAGTTTGGATTTTATTTTACTTCATTCTTTGACCCTGGATTTCTTTCTACTTATTACTACATTACGCCAGTATCTGGGGTCCTTAGGCTCGAAAGCCTCTCACTTAGCAGGCTGAGTTTGGATTCGCCTGCCCCTACAGCCCTGATTACGTCTGCATACTACCAACTGAAGACAAGACAAGGGACATACTGATTGGACACCGCATATCACGTGACCGGCTGTGCACACGTCATCGGACGCGCACAATGTGAATAGAGAAACACACTGAATCGGCACACTACAGAGGACTCTGCAAGAAGCGGTGAGCTAAGAGGATCTACTTGCAGCACACGGAGCAGGACGGATAGTGACAACGCAGCATCGCATTTGATGCAGAGAGTATAGCCAGCGATTGTACTGTGGCAAAGTTAATCTCACATGGTATATTCCATTTTGCTGTTGGTTTGTCTGAAGAGTCCGGGGCAAGAGTGTGCATGCATTTGAACTCTGTGCTAAGTTTTCTTTTTCAACGGACTGTCTAATCCCTTGTTTTTGGGCATAGGTTGCAAATTTGCAAGTGAGAGTTGTCAATCATTCCCACACTGGGAGCTTTTTAATATAGTGCACTTTACTAACTTTCTCTAACCTATTGAATACTTTTTATGCTTCCTGGCAGCATATTAGTTTAGTGCATTTTTTGAGCTTTCTCTACCATGGAGGGGTCTGTTGTTAATTATTACTCATTACTACCTGTGGATGAAAGAGGATATGGAGATCAGGAACTGGACTCTATCTTTTCTACAGATATCACTACCTTTTCACTAAGTGAACTTTTTGATAAAATGGAGATTCTGCTAGTTAAAGAGCACAGGTTACAATTCGATGTGTGGACATTTGATAAATATATCAAATTAAATATTGTACCAAGGGGACTGAGGATTGCTAAATTTCCCACCTTTGAAGTCACTGACAGTGAATTTATTAACACATGGAATGCTGTTTTGACAGAATGCTCCTTTAGGTTAATGAATCTGTTGATTATGTATAAAATGAAATTGCTAACTAACATTAGAACAGAAATTGACACATTACAACAAGTATTGAATGATAAGAAACAGGATTTAGATTATTTAAAGTTTGATGGTATTCTTAGGGCTACACTCATTGAGTCCAAAAACCTTATTCTTAATATGAAGCACTCTAAGTATCTTCGTGACCAGACAGACTATGATAATCAATCAGTTTATATCTGGAGTCACTCCAACACCAATCCCAGGAGGTCTAGCAATAGAAGAGGCAGATCTAGAAGTAGAAACAGAAATAGAGGCAGAGGGGGCAATCATCAACAAAAAAATACTGACCCTTCACAGGTGGGACAATTTCAGTATACAGATAGTGAGCCAGATTCAGGGGAAGAAGCAGGCACTTCAGGAAGAGAGATTGTAGTAGCTGCACCAAAAGGTATACTTAAGACCCCAGGCAAACAGGTTAACATACAAACACCTGGATCCACACATAAAAATAATCAGAGTATACCCAACAAACCTACCAAGCCTGCACCCCAGAACACTAAAGATGGTAAGAATTCAAACACTAAATATGTGACTAGTGAACATCAGTCTTCCCACCAAGCGATTTCAAACTCAGGTGAGGATAGGAGAGTTTTTGAACAGGTTTTTTACCAGTCCAGGGACAAAACTGGGATAGGCCAGGCCAAGCAAGACAGGTATACCCTAAGGGGAAACAGAAAAACCAAATACCAATAATGAATGCTGATACTAATAAATATAATGTTATCAACCTATCCACTATACCACTCTCTGATGTACAACTTAGAGTATTAAGTTATGGAATGTCCTTTGCACCAACATGTACTTTTGATCTTTTCAGAACAATGTTGGATGTGAACAAGCTTATCAGGAATTTAACCCTGAAAAAAACATTTTCAGGGAGATATGACAATGGCACAGGACCATCCTGATGTTCACATACAACAAGGTTCAGAAAATTTGAAATTTGCTGATTTTTCTGAGGCATGTGATGTCATTTCACTTCAACAATTGGGAAGACAAGGAGAAGTATTAGATCCTTCTAATATGATATCAAACTTCAGTGGTTTTAAAAAACCATCAGAATTTTACCCGATACAATCCAGAGGTACCACACTTGAAACTTTTTTCAAAAGAGTAGAGAATGATCTTACTCTACTCGCCTCTAAAACTGAGATTAGTGGGGAATTTAGGACCAAATCTAACCTTACAATTACTGAAAGAAAGGCTATCACCGAATTACAGAAGAATAACAACATAGTGATACGCACAGCTAATAAGGGAGGTGCAGTAGTTGTTTTAGATAGGGAGGCCTATATTCACGAAGCACACAGACAGCTGCATGACACAGACAATTACCTTGAACTAGATAGGGATCCTACACTAAGTTTCCAAAGGGATTTGAGAAGACTCTTGGATGATGGTTTGGAGGATGGGCACTTTGATTTTGCCACTTTTGAGTATTTGTATGTCGAATGCCCAGTAGTGCCCATCTTCCACCATCTTCCAAAAGTCCACAAAACACTGACAGAGGTAAAGGGTCGACCAATTATAAGCGGAATTGGGTCCATTTTTGAACATCTATCTCAATGGCTAGACGCTTTATTTTTTCCCTTTGTAAAAAGTTTGCAGAGTTATTTGAGAGATACCAAAGATCTTTTGATTTTACTTGAAGATTTTTCGTGGGACTCTAGGGTACACATTTGGTTGACCGTGGATGTAGTCGCCCTTTATTCTTCAATCCCTCATGAAAAGGGTTTGGAGGCCATCAGATATTTCCGTGAAAATTTTTCATCTTTAGATGGGCCTTTCATTGAATACATACTAAGGGCCACACATTTTATGTTAACACACAATTATTTTCGGTTTGGGGAATCTTTTTATCTCCAAAGATGTGGGACAGCTATTGGGGCCAAATTTGCGCCCTCATATGCCAACCTCCTTATGGGTTGGTGGGAGATGTCCCACATCTTTGGAGACCTGAACCCCTACAGAGATCAGATATCCTTTTACAGGCGGTATATCGATGATCTGCTTTTTGTGTGGTGTGGATCAACCACAGACCTTTTCGACTTTGTTAACAGTCTAAATAACAATGATGTAGGCCTCAAATTTACATTTGAACACCATCATACTGAGATCAATTTTTTGGATCTCACTCTGAAAGCTGACAGGTCAGGTAAAATTCACAGCAGCACGTTTAGAAAGCCAATCACAAGGAATACCCTGCTCCATGCTAGGAGTTGTCACCCCAAGCATGTACCATTAGCAGTAGCCACAGGGATCTTGGTTGAAACATAGGGGGATGTACAGATGTGGCAAATCCAGGTGTAAACCGTGTGATCTTGCCATTATTTCGGATAAGTTTCATTCAACTGTCACAGGAGAAGAGTTTAAGATCCAGGCGTGCCTCAACTGTACATCCTCCTATGTTATATACTTACTCTCATGCACTGAATGTCATTTACAGTACGTAGGGCTCACTAGTACTGAGGTCAATACTAGGATTCGCAATCACCTTTCTACCATTAAAATTGGAGAAGCTAGTACCCCACTAGTCAAACACTTTAAATTTGTACATAATAAGAGCAGTGCAACACTGAGGTGGCAAGCTATTGAAAGGGTTACTACTCCCTTACGTGGAGGTGACAGATCCCACATTTTAGGTAAAAGGGAGATGTTCTGGATTTTTAAGTTACAGACTCGTGTCCCCAGGGGACTTAATTCAGAATATGATCTGATTAATTACTGGAAGTAGTAGGTTACAGAGTATCTTAATGAATCCTATATATCGCAGCTATCTATTGAATCCTACATTTCTCAGTTTAATAATCCCTCAAAATAAAATAAAAAGGCTTTAGTTAGTTGGGTTGTATCCAATCCTTACTTTCTTTACTATTTATATAGCGCCAATTTCTATATGAGATTGGTCACAAACATTGATACCTACTGTTAGCTTTACACACTAATTTTTACTACATCCAGAGATGGTTTATTGTATTTATATGTGTTGCAACAGTTTTATGTTTCTTTTGTTCTGACCAGTGAAAGAAAAAAAGTGTTACTACATTTTATTTCTGATGTTATTAATACTGCTCATATAGTTTACTCATACTATTTAAAATAAGCGCTATTAGCTCAAACAATGTTGAGCATTAAAAAGAAAACAGAAATAATTTTTTCTTTTTAGGTTTTTGTTCTCTCTTTATCCTTTATTTTGAAATACAGGATTAGGGGCACCTGCTAATATATTATATAAGCAATGGATACAATATGTGTTTTCCATTATTGCAGGTTGAATCCCTTAGCAAGTTTAAGCTTTAAGCTTTAAGCGTTATGCTTCTATTAATATACATAATGTTCTCTTTCATTCACAATATATAAGTTTTAATACTTTAGGTAAGCAAATGGTTAATTCTTGACACAATCACCAGTCTGCACACTCACACGTAGGTTTGTCTTTGTTATTAACCAATCAGAATTACATTCTGCTTTTAAATGAAACAGCACTTGTGCATTCCATCAGCTATGATTACGGTATCACACCGAAACATGTCAGCTGGAAGCAACAAGTGCTGAGTGTTGTATGCTTTTTGATCCCCATGGTTTTTATCCACAAGTGGACTACAATAAAGTTTGGATTTTATTTTACTTCATTCTTTGACCCTGGATTTCTTTCTACTTATTACTATATATATATATATATATATATATATATATATATATATATATATATATATGTATAATCATTTTATTTGATAAAATATATATCTATACCTGTATTTCTATATGAATATATATATATATATATATATATATGTATAAATATATATATACAGTTGCAAGAAAAAGTATGTGAACCCTTTTGAATGATATGGATTTCTGCACAAATTTGTCATAAAATGTGATCTGATCATCATCTAAGTCACAACAATAGACAATCACAGTCTGCTTAAACTAATAACACACAAATAATGAAATGTTGCCATGTTTTTATTGAACACACCATGTAAACATTCACAGTGCAGGTGGAAAAAGTATATGAACCCCTAGACTAATGACATCTCCAAGAGCTAATTGGAGTGAGATGTCAGCCAACTGGAGTCCAATCAATGAGATGAGATTGGAGGTGTTGGTTACAGCTGCCCTGCCCTATGAAAAAAACACACACCAGTTCTGGGTTTGCTTTTCACAAGAAGCATTTCCTGATGTGAATGATGCCTCGCACAAAAGAGCTCTCAGAAGACCTACGATTAAGAATTGTTGACTTGCATAAAGCTGTAAAGGGTTATAAAAGTATCTCCAAAAGCCTTGCTGTTCATCAGTCCATGGTAAGACACATTGTCTATAAATGGAGAAAGTTCAGCACTGCTGCTACTCTCCCTAGAAGTGCCCATCCTGTAAAGATGACTGCAAGAGCACAGCGCAGACTGCTCAATGAGGTGAAGAAGAATCCTAGAGTGTCAGCTAAAGACTTACAAAAGTCACTGGCAAATGCTAACATCCCTGTTAGCGAATGTACAATACGTAAAACACTAAACAAGAATGGATTTCATGGTAGGATACCACAGAGGAAGCCACTGCTGTCCAAACAAAACATTGCTGCACGTTTACAGTTTGCACAAGAGCACCTGGATGTTCCACAGCAGTACTGGCAAAATATTCTGTGGACAGATGAAACCAAAGTTGAGTTGTTTGGAAGAAACACACAACACTAACCGCTAGATTTGGAGTTTTGTCGGTAACGACCCGAAAAACTAACGCCGGCTTTTTTCTGGCCGCACCATAAAAATAACTCTGGTATTGAGAGTCCACATAAAGGCTGCGTTAGGCTCCAAAAAAGGAGCGTAGAGCATTTTTAACGCAGCTTCAACTCTCAATACCAGAGTTGCTTACGCAAGCGGCCAGCCTCAAAAACGTGCTCGTGCACGATTCCCCCATAGGAAACAATGGGGCTGTTTGAGCTGAAAAAAAACCTAACACCTGCAAAAAAGCCGCGTTCAGCTCTTAACGCAGCCCCATTGTTTGCTATGGGGAAACACTTCCTACGTCTGCACCTAACACCCTAACATGTACCCCGAGTCTAAACACCCCTAACCTTACACTTA
Source organism: Bombina bombina (assembly GCF_027579735.1). Classification (NCBI taxonomy): domain Eukaryota; kingdom Metazoa; phylum Chordata; class Amphibia; order Anura; family Bombinatoridae; genus Bombina; species Bombina bombina. The sequence goes on along the minus strand of NC_069501.1, from coordinate 252,038,670 downwards.
TTAACCCCTAATCTGCCGCCCCCGCTATCGCTGACACCTGCATTTTATTTTTAACCCCTAATCTGCCGCTCCGTAAACCGCCGCTACTTACATTATCCCTATGTACCCCTAATCTGCTGCTCCTAACACCGCCGACCCCTATATTATATTTATTAACCCCTAATCTGCCCCCCTCAACGTCGCCTCCACCTGCCTACACTTATTAACCCCTAATCTGCCGAGCGGACCTGAGCGCTACTATAATAAAGTTATTAACCCCTAATCTGCCTCACTAACCCTATAATAAATAGTATTAACCCCTAATCTGCCCTCCCTAACATCGCCGACACCTAACTTCAATTATTAACCCCTAATCTGCCGACTGGAGCTCACCGCTACTCTAATAAATGTATTAACCCCTAAAGCTAAGTCTAACCCTAACACTAACACCCCCTAAATTAAATATAATTTAAATCTAATGAAATTAATTAACTCTTATTAAATAAATTATTCCTATTTAAAGCTAAATACTTACCTGTAAAATAAATCCTAATATAGCTACAATATAAATTATAATTATATTATAGCTATTTTAGGATTAATATTTATTTTACAGGTAACTTTGTATTTATTTTAACCAGGTACAATAGCTATTAAATAGTTAAGAACTATTTAATAGCTAAAATAGTTAAAATAATTACAAAATTACCTGTAAAAGAAATCCTAACCTAAGTTACAATTAAACCTAACACTAGACTATCAATAAATTAATTAAATAAACTACCTACAATTACCTACAATTAACCTAACACTACACTATCAATACATTAATTAAATACAATTGCTACAAATAAATACAATTAAATAAACTAGCTAAAGTACAAAAAATAAAAAAGAACTAAGTTACAAAAAATAAAAAAATATTTACAAACATAAGAAAAATATTACAACAATTTTAAACTAATTACACCTACTCTAAGCCCCCTATTAAAATAACAAAGCCCCCCAAAATAAAAAAATGCCCTACCCTATTCTAAATTACTAAAGTTCAAAGCTCTTTTACCTTACCAGCCCTGAACAGGGCCCTTTGCGGGGCATGCCCCAAGAAATACAGCTCTTTTGCCTGTAAAAAAAAACATACAATACCCAAGCCCCCCAACATTACAACCCACCACCCACATACCCCTAATCTAACCCAAACCCCCCTTAAATAAACCTAACACTAAGCCCCTGAAGATCATCCTACCTTGTCTTCACCTCACCGGGTATCACACCGATCCGTCCAGAAGAGCTCCTCCGATGTCCTGATCCAAGCCCAAGCGGGGGGCTGAAGAGGTCCATGATCCGGCTGAAGTCTTCATCCAAGCGGGGCAGAAGAGGTCTTCCATCCGATTGAAGTCTTCATCCAAGCGGCATACATCCGGAGCGAAGCGGCAGCATCCTGAAGACCTCCACCGCGGAACATCCATCCTGGCCGACGAATGAACGACGAATGACGGTTCCTTTAAATCAGTGTTTTTCAAACAGTGTGCCGTGGCACACTAGTGTGCCGTGAGAGATCCTCAGGTGTGCCACGGCAGACTGACAACAGTGTGACATATTTTTTAAACTTTGCTTGTTTTTTACTCCCAGTGTAGGGGTAGTTTGTAGGAAGCATGGCATAACAGCACAATACATACAGTATGTGTGTGTTTGTGTGTATGTGTATATATATATGCTGTATTAGGCTACAATTTGTGATTTTTTTTAAATTTTGGGATGGTGGTGTGCCACAGGATTTTTTAATGTAAAAAAGTGTGCCACGGCAAAAAAAAGGTTAAAAATCACTGCTTTAAATGACGTCATCCAAGATGGCGTCCCTCGAATTAGGATTCTATCAGCCAATCGGAATTAAGGTAGGAATATTCTGATTGGCTGATGGAATCAGCCAATCAGAATCAAGTTCAATCCGATTGGCTGATCCAATGAGCCAATCAGATTGAGCTCGCATTCTATTGGCTGTTCCGATCAGCCAATAGAATGCGAGCTCAATCTGATTGGCTGATCGGATCAGCCAATCGGATTGAACTTGATTCTGATTGGCTGATTCCATCAGCCAATCAGAATATTCCTACCTTAATTCCGATTGGCTGATAGAATCCTATCAGCCAATCGGAATTCGAGGGACGCCATCTTGGATGACGTCATTTAAAGGAACCATCATTCGTCGTTCAGTCGTCGGCAAGGATGGATGTTCCGCGGTGGAGGTCTTCAGGATGCTGCCGCTTCGCTCCGGATGGATGCCGCTTGGATGAAGACTTCAATCGGATGGAAGACCTCTTCTGCCCCGCTTGGATGAAGACTTCAGCCGGATCATGGACCTCTTCAGCCCCCCGCTTGGGCTTGGATCAGGACATCGGAGGAGCTCTTCTGGACGGATCGGTGTGATACCCGGTGAGGTGAAGACACGGTAGGATGATCTTCAGGGGCTTAGTGTTAGGTTTATTTAAGGGGGGTTTGGGTTAGATTAGGGGTATGTGGGTGGTGGGTTGTAATGTTGGGGGGCTTGGGTATTGTATGTTTTTTTTTACAGGCAAAAGAGCTGTATTTCTTGGGGCATGCCCCGCAAAGGGCCCTGTTCAGGGCTGGTAAGGTAAAAGAGCTTTGAACTTTAGTAATTTAGAATAGGGTAGGGCATTTTTTTATTTTGGGGGGCTTTGTTATTTTATTAGGGGGCTTAGAGTAGTTGTAATTAGTTTAAAATTGTTGTAATATTTTTCTTATGTTTGTAAATATTTTTTTATTTTTTGTAACTTAGCTCTTTTTTATTTTTTGTACTTTAGCTAGTTTATTTAATTGTATTTATTTGTAGCAATTGTATTTAATTAATTTATTGATAGTTTAGTGTTAGGTTAATTGTAGGTAATTGTAGGTAGTTTATTTAATTAATTTATTGATAGTCTAGTGTTAGGTTTAATTGTAACTTAGGTTAAGATTTCTTTTACAGGTAAATTTGTAATTATTTTAACTATTTTAGCTATTAAATAGTTCTTAACTATTTAATAGCTATTGTACCTGGTTAAAATAAATACAAAGTTACCTGTAAAATAAATATTAATCCTAAAATAGCTATAATATAAATATAATTTATATTGTAGCTATATTAGGATTTATTTTACAGGTAAGTATTTAGCTTTAAATAGGAATAATTTATTTAATAAGAGTTAATTAATTTCATTAGATTTAAATTATATTTAACTTAGGGGGGTGTTAGTGTTAGGATTAGATTTAGCTTTAGAGGTTAATACATTTATTAGAATAGCGGTGAGCTCCGGTCGGCAGATTAGGGGTTAATAATTGAAGTTAGGTGTCGGCGATGTTAGGGAGGGCAGATTAGGGGTTAATACTATTTATTATAGGGTTAGTGAGGCGGATTAGGGGTTAATAACTTTATTATAGTAGCGCTCAGGTCCGGTCGGCAGATTAGGGGTTAATAAGTGTAGGCAGGTGGAGGCGACGTTGAGGGGGGCAGATTAGGGGTTAATAAATATAATATAGGGGTCGGCGGTGTTAGGGGCAGCAGATTAGGGGTACATAAGGATAACGTAGGTGGCGGCGCTTTGCGGTCGGCAGATTAGGGGTTAATAAGTGTAGGTAGGTGGAGGCGACGTTGTGGGGGGCAGGTTAGGGGTTAATAAATATAATACAGGGGTCGGCGGTGTTAGGGGCAGCAGATTAGGGGTACATAAGGATAACGTAGGTGGCGGTCGGCAGATTAGGGGTTAAAAAAAATTATTCGAGTGTCGGCGATGTGGGGGGACCTCGGTTTAGGGGTACATAGATAGTTTATGGGTGTTAGTGTACTTTAGAGCACAGTAGTTAAGAGCTTTATGAACCGGCGTTAGCCCAGAAAGCTCTTAACTACTGACTTTTTTCCTGCGGCTGGAGTTTTGTCGTTAGATGTCTAACGATGACTTCAGAAACGACTCTAAATACCGGAGTTAGAAAGATCCCATTGAAAAGATAGGATACGCAATTGACGTAAGGGGATCTGCGGTATGGAAAAGTCGCGGCTGAAAAGTGAGCGTTAGACCCTATTTTGAGTGACTCCAAATACCAGGGGTAGCCTAAAACCAGCGTTAGGAGCCTCTAACGCTGGTTTTCACGGCTAACGCCAAACTCCAAATCTAGGTGTATGTGTGGCGAAAAAGAGGCACAGCACACCAACATCAAAACATCATCCCAACTGTGAAGTATGGTGGTGGGAGCATCATGGTTTGGGGCTGCTTTGCTGTGTCAGGGCCTGGATGGATTGCTATCATCGAAGGAAAAATGAATTCCCAAGTTTATCAAGACATTTTGCAGGGGAACTTAAGGCCATCTGTCTACCAGCTGAAGCTCAACAGAAGATGGGTGTTGCAACAGGACAATGACCCAAAGCATAGAAGTAAATCAACAACAGAATGGCTTAAACAGAAGAAAGACAGAAAGCGCCACATGGCCCAATATTGTCTGGTCCAGAAGATAAATCTGTGTGAATATACAATATCAACTCACATTTAGGAAAGCACTTCAGATAGTGCTATTGCAGCAGTCTGGGATTTCTATTAGTCACCCAGGAGACCAAATTCCGGTGTAGATGTGATGTCTAGATGAACAACATAAAGGGACAAACGGTGCCTATATGGCCTAGTATTGTCTTGACAAATATGAGTCAGTAAGTATTTGGATAAGGTACTCACATTTGTTGTAGCATCTCCCTTGATGCTATAGAGGCAAGATGGGATCAATATGGTCACCCACCAGACTTAATCAAAGGCTTGCCGGATACCAGGAAATCCAGGAGCCTCCAGTGAGACAGAGAGAGGCCCAGTGCTAAAAGGCTCCTCTCAGCAAAATGTAATGTAGCAACATAGAAAAATAGAAAAATAGCAAGTGTCCCAATATAAAAACAGGAGTTTTATTAAAAATATAAAAAACAGAGCTACGCGTTTCTCAGCTCAAGGCTGTTTCATCAGGCTTAATAAAAACATTTCAGAACACTTGCTATATATACACATGGAACATCTAATTAGTGTTAATTAGCATCGCATGATGCTAGGAGGAGCTTGGGAGGTCCAAAATACCCTATTGGCCAAAATAGAGATAATAGTACATTTCCTACTTAACAGTTGTCATTACAAATACCTCTAATAGTACATTTCCTACTAAACAGTTGTCATTTCAAATACCTTTCATATATGGAATATTTAAACCATTGACCAGTGTGGCTGTTTCTGTATAAACAACAACATTACTTGATAACCTATCTGGTTAATAATAAAGTAAAAATACAAGTACAAAGTGTTAGATCCAAAGATGCTCCCACTATTATAAGTCAAAACATATGGTCCTATATTGATATTTAAAGCATCAACTTAAATGCCATTGTGATTGTTGGTAGGAAAATAGTATACACCTAAATTCATACAATCTCGTGGTATAATACACAGTTGCATGTAATACAGGAATCATAAAAGTGGATATCTATTCAAATAGAAACAAACCTTAAAAGATCGTGTGATGAGCTGTGAAACCGCTTGGTAGGTGTACTGACATTTTGAAGCTATTTGTCAAAAGAATGTGATTGCAAGGGGTTGTTTGGCGTGTGGGTGTATTAACTACGCATATCTGAAATGTCTTTTCATTCGGATCCGGTATTAGTAAGCCCAATGCTTTTAAAGACATTTGCTGAATGACATGTGATAAACAATTTTTGTGAAACAAGTTTAAAAGATTTACTAACATATTAGAGCGATATTATTAAGTGGCGACTGTGTTGTCTTATGGTTATTTCCTAAATACTCTGAGCCGATAGTGGTCCGCCCCTTATGACGTGAGCCAATTGGCTCTAACGTTCTGAGTTTGAGAAATGTTCTGTGATTTGCTCACAAAGTAGTGGGCGTAAATATGGTTGGGTCCGATAAGTCCGGTCTGCCCACTTAGATACCGATACCCGGTGACTTTAGGTCACCCGGTGACTTTAGGTAACTATAGCTATCTTAGTGTCAGATAGCTAGTGTCAGATAGCTTAATCAAACCATACAAGAAGGTGCTACGCTATATGTGCATATACATGTATACACAATGTATACACATATACATACACACACAAACATATAAACACACCCACGCACAGTCCGTGTGCACATATACATGATACATATATAAACAATTAGCGGTGTGGTGGTTAAGGACTGTGTAGTGAATATGTTTCTTCCCATTACTAAGTATTTGAGTAGTTCAATAATTAAATTGAACTAACAGAGTTGTGAGTAGAGTGTTGTGACGTACAATTAACATTAATGTTATAGGAACATAATATTTGTTTAAATTATCTTTGTGTAATATGATAAGGGATTATTTGATGATAATATAAATGTGTGAAAGTGCAATGATATGTATAGATATGACAAATTAAATTTAATAAAGTGCTCTTAATACTAATGTTGTTAAAACATAATATTTATTTGAATCAACTTTATATAGTATGATAACAAATAAATGATAATATTATAATTGTGTAAAGGTGAATACATATTTGTAAATGTGGCATATATGTATCGGAGTGACAAATTTAATTCGCCACATACATATATATATATATATATATATATATATATATATATGTGGCAAATTAAATATTATAAGGTGCGCTTAGTAATAATGTTGTTGAGGCATAATATTTATTTGAGTCAACTTTATATAGTGTGATAAGAAATAAAATAAATGATGATATTATATTTGTGTAAGGGTGAATACTTATTTATAAATGTGACAAATATGTGTCAGTGAGTAATTAAAGCACATCATGATATTGATGTGATAACAGTGTCATATGGTCAACATCACCCTAAGGGTTGATGATATAATGTGATGTCTAGAATATCTTTTGCGTGATAGTGTCTAAGGAGAATTATTCTTAATGATCTATACAAATAGTCAATTAATGTGCTTCTATCTAACGAAACAAATTAATATAGAACGTTATATTATATGTCAGGTATATCATATTCATATATAATATATGTGATTTGGTGTGTCTAAGAAAGTTGTCTAAATAGATTATACTGATAATCTGTGTGATATGATGCTATCTAACAAGCATAAAAGTGTGGATATGATACCAATGAGTGTCTGTTTGTGATGAAAGTGTGTGTTGGGTGATATATATAAACAACTAACCCATGAACAACACATACACTACATACATACATAAACATACATACACACATCCATATACATACACATATACATATATACACATATATCCATATACATATTTCAATATATACATCATTCCTAGGCCAGCCATACACATATATATATATAAAGTGATATGAGTAACTAACCTATACTAGTGTAATAGATATAAATTAACATTAGTGTTACATGATTGCCATGTTAGATGAGTAATGTGTAGTGATAGAGTGACTTATTATAGAGGACATGTGACAATTAAGATGATACATAACTGATTGATTAAAGGTCTTAATTATTAAATTGCTTATCAGGATCTATACCAGGGCAGATAATGTTACTATACGGGATCTATTGGATATCAATGACCTCATAGATCAAAGGCCGCTAGATCGACACATTCATTGAGACCATCAGGAGCTAGAGTATGTAATTTATGGATCCAGAAAGTCTCTCTGCGGCGTAGGGTCAACATGGGATTATGGCTATTCCGGGGTATCTGTTCAATAGGTATTATGGAGAGTGATTTTGAACTCCCCTTATGTAGATATGCACAATGTCTGGATAGACTATGTTTCAGAAACTTTCTTTTGACATTATACACATGCTCAGCCCACCATCTTTTGATAGTGCGCCCCGTGCGGCCCACATATTGGGCCCCACAGTTGCAGCTTAACAAATATACCACATATGTCGATTCACAAGACATCCTTTTGTTGATTTTAAATTTTTCCCCTGTCTGGTTAGAAGTGAAAACATTGGTTCCACTTTTCACTACCTTACACATATTACATCTGGACTTTAGGCATTTGAATATGCCATATTTTGGTAAAAAATTGTCCAAAAAAAGTCTATCTGTACCCATATGTTGTTGGGGGCCCCTAGTTTTGTCTCCAACTATTTTGCTGGGAGCTAATTTGTTTTTAAGAGTGGGGGTCCTCCTATAAACAACTTGTGGCTTAGATGAGATATAGTTCTTTAGAAAAGGGTCATCGCAGATGATAGGCCAATGTTTGATAATAATCCGTTTTATTTCCCTAAATTGGTTGCTGTAACCTGTTATAAATAAGGGTGTTTTGGGCATGTCAGCAGATGTTAGTTCTATTTCTTTATTGGCCTTTCTACCCTTATTGGTTTTTAAAAAATATTTGTTTCTATCGTCATTTAGTGCTTTAAGATAACCATTTTGCACCAGGTCTATCGGATAGCCTTTCTCCAAAAATCTATCTTTAAGTATAGTAGATTGACTTATGTATCCCTCTATAGTGCTGCAGTTCCGCCTGATGCGTCTAAATTGCCCATATGGCACATTCTTTTTCCAGCTGTAGTAGTGGTTGCTCTTAAAATTAAGAAAGCTGTTGCAATCCACTTTTTTAAAAAAAGTTTCAGACATAATATTGCCGGTGTCTGAAAAATAAAGTGCCAGATCAAGATATTCTATCCTTGTGGGTTGAATATTACTAGTAAATTCAAGGTCAAAATTGTTGGTGTTCAGGGTTAATGAGTATGAATCGACATATGTGGTATATTTGATAAGCTGCAACTGTGGGGACCAATATGTGGGCCGCACGGGGCGCACTATCAAAAGACAGTGGGCTGAGCATGTGTATAATGTCAAAAGAAAGTTTCTGAAACATAGTCTATCCAGACATTGTGCATATCTACATAAGGGGAGTTCAAAATCACTCTCCATAATACCTATTGAACAGATACCCCGGAATAGCCATAATCCCATGCTGACCCTACGTCGCAGAGAGACTTTCTGGATCCATAAATTACATACTCTAGCTCCTGATGGTCTCAATGAATGTGTTGATCTAGCGGCCTTTGATCTATGAGGTCATTGATATCCAAATGATCCCGTATAGTAACATTATCTGCCCTGGTATAGATCCTGATAAGCAATTTAATAATTAAGACCTTTAATCAATCAGTTATGTATCATCTTAATTGTCACATGTCCTCTATAATAAGTCACTCTATCACTACACATTACTCATCTAACATGGCAATCATGTAACACTAATGTTAATTTATATCTATTACACTAGAATAGGTTAGTTACTCATATCACTTTATATATATATGTGTATGGCTGGCCTAGGAATGATGTATATATTGAAATATGTATATGGATATATGTGTATATATGTATATGTTTATGTATATGGATGTGTGTACGTATGTTTATGTATGTATGTAGTATATGTGTTGTTCATGGGTTAGTTGTTTATATATATCACCCAACACACACTTTCATCACAAACAGACACTCATTGGTATCATATCCACACTTTTATGCTTGTTAGATAGCATCATATCACACAGATTATCAGTATAATCTATTTAGACAACTTTCTTAGACACACCAAATCACATATATTATATATGAATATGATATACCTGACATATAATATAACGTTCTATATTAATTTGTTTCGTTAGATAGAAGCACATTAATAGACTATTTGTATAGATCATTAAGAATAATTCTCCTTAGACACTATCACGCAAAAGATATTCTAGACATCACATTATATCATCAACCCTTAGGGTGATGTTGACCATATGACACTGCTATCACATCAATATCATGATGTGCTTTATTTACTCACTGACACATATTTGTCACATTTATAAATAAGTATTCACCCTTACACAAATATAATATCATCATTTATTTTATTTCTTATCACACTATATAAAGTTGACTCAAATAAATATTATGCCTCAACAACATTATTACTAAGCGCACCTCATAATATTTAATTTGCCACATATATATATATATATATATATATATATATATATGTATGTGGCGAATTAAATTTGTCACAGCGATACATATATGCCACATTTACAAATATGTATTCACCTTTACACAATTATAATATTATCATTTATTTGTTATCATACTATATAAAGTTGATTCAAATAAATATGTTTTAACAACATTAGTATTAAGAGCACTTTATTAAATTTAATTTGTCATATCTATACATATCATTGCACTTTCACACATTTATATTATCATCAAATAATCCCTTATCATATTATACAAAGATAATTTAAACAAATATTATGTTCCTATAACATTAATGTTAATTGTACGTCACAACACTCTACTCACAACTCTGTTAGTTCAATTTAATTATTGAACTACTCAAATACTTAGTAATGGGAAGAAACATATTCACTACACAGTCCTTAACCACCACACCGCTAATTGTGTATATATGTATCATGTATATGTGCACACGGACTATGCGTGGGTGTGTTTATATGTTTGTGTGTGTATGCATATGTGTATACATTGTGTATACATGTATATGCACATATAGCGTAGCACCTTCTTGTATGGTTTGATTAAGCTATCTGACACTAGCTATCTGACACTAAGATAGCTATAGTTACCTAAAGTCACCGGGTGACTGAGCGCTGATAAATCTAGAGTGGTTAGGGATATATAGTACTAACACCGAGGGTCACATCAGATATAAAGGGAAGTGATATAATATTATTTTAAACCCTCACGGAATTACCTAACTTTTTGGTTCAATTATTAATATATCGGTATCTAAGTGGGCAGACCGGACTTATCGGACCCGCCCATATATACGCCCACTACTTTGTGAGCAAATCACAGAACATTTCTCAAACTCAGAACGTTAGAGCCAATTGGCTCACGTCATAAGGGGCGGATCACTATCGGCTCAGAGTATTTAGGAAATAACCATAAGACAACACAGTCGCCACTTAATAATATCGCTCTAATATGTTAGTAAATCTTTTAAACTTGTTTCACAAAAATTGTTTATCACATGTCATTCAGCAAATGTCTTTAAAAGCATTGGGCTTACTAATACCGGATCCGAATGAAAAGACATTTCAGACATGCGTAGTTAATACACCCACACGCCAAACAACCGCTTGCAATCACATTCTTTTGACAAATAGCTTCAACATGTCAGTACACCTACCAAGCGGTTTCACAGCTCATCACACGATCTTTTAAGGTTTGTTTCTATTTGAATAGATATCCACTTTTATGATTCCTGTATTACATGCAACTGTGTATTATACCACAAGATTGTATGAATTTAGGTGTATACTATTTTCCTACCAACAATCACAATGGCATTTAAGTTGATGCATTAAATATCAATATAGGACCATATGTTTTGACTTATAATAAATAGTGGGAGCATCTTTGTATCTAACACTTTGTACTTGTATTTTTACTTTATTATTAACCAGATAGGATATCAAGTAATGTTGTTGTTTATACAGAAACAGCCACACTGGTCAATGGTTTAAATATTCCATATATGAAAGGTATTTGAAATGACAACTGTTTAGTAGGAAATGTACTATTAGAGGTATTTGTAATGACAACTGTTAAGTAGGAAATGTACTATTATCTCTATTTTGGCCAATAGGGTATTTTGGACCTCCCAAGCTCCTCCTAGCATCATGTGATGCTAATTAACACTAATTAGATGTTCCATGTGTATATATAGCAAGTGTTCTGAAATGTTTTTATTAAGCCTGATGAAACAGCCTTGAGCTGAGAAACGCGTAGCTCTGTTTTTATATTTTTAATAAAACTCCTGTTTTTATATTGGGACACTTGCTATTTTTCTATTTTTCTATGTTGCTACATTACATTTTGCTGAGAGGAGCCTTTTAGCACTGGGCCTCTCTCTGTCTCACTGGAGGCTCCTGGATTTCCTGGTATCCGGCAAGCCTTTGATTAAGTCTGGTGGGTGACCATATTGATCCCATCTTGCCTCTATAGCATCAAGGGAGATGCTACAACAAATGTGAGTACCTTATCCAAATACTTACTGACTCATATTTGTCAAGACAACACTAGGCCATATAGGCACCGTTTGTCCCTTTATGTTGTTCATCTAGACATCACATCTACACCGGACTTTGGTCTCCTGGGTGACTAATAGAAATCCCAGACTACTGCAATAGCACTATCTGAAGTGCTTTCCTAAATGTGAGTTGATATTGTATATTCACACAGATTTATCTTCTGGACCAGACAATATTGGGCCATGTGGCGCTTCTGTCTTTTCTTGTCTTTTTAGATTGCTGTTTTGGATCCCTGCCTGGATCTTCACAGATAGCTGCCTGTGCCCATCCCAGTGATTATCCAACACCACTATCACCATTATTATAGGACTCACTGCCCTCTACTAGTTTCTAACACTGTGTATTGGACTTTACAATTTACACCGTGTTTACTACATATTAGAGTGTTGATTATCTAACATTGTGTGTTATATATTTTATACATATTACTACACTTTGTCTCTCTCTTAGGAGGTACATATATATTCTCCAATATATTTTAGTCATTGACTAGTATAGACACATTATTATCCTCACTGAGGTTTGTATACCAATTGGTTTATTACTATCACCTGTAAAGTTCTTAGTTCTATCCCTTGATAGGGCGCCCCCTACGTTTATTTGCATTTATCTAGATACACTGTTAGCAGTGAATCTGGTTTCTGGCTATTAGGGGCTGCCGACCTATCTAGTATACTAATTATGTTATCCACGATAGAAAGATCAAATAGGAGGATAAACAATGGTGGTTCATTGACCTCTGAACATACTAATGAATTCAATGAACCCACTCTATCAATGATCAATCTATTTAATAAACTGGAAAATCTGTTGAAAGTTGAACACAGACATTGGTGGGATTCTGAGACCCTCAAAAAATATAAAAATAAAAACCAGATTCCTAGAGGCTTAAGAGTACTGAAAAATTGCTCATTTAAAGATGATTTGGAAGTCCAAAAAGAATGGGAAGATGCCCTCAACGTCTGTGGTCAAACTTTCTTAGACATTTTGTTTAAACATAGACAAAAGTTATATACTACTGTAGGCATAGAGATTGATCAGATTCAGAAGGACTTAGAAAAATTTATTGGACATAATGATTTTGAAAAAGAAAGGAAATCAGCTTATGACAACGCATTTATCTAGATACACTGTTAGCAGTGAATCTGGTTTCTGGCTATTAGGGGCTGCCGACCTATCTAGTATACTAATTATGTTATCCACGATAGAAAGATCAAATAGGAGGATAAACAATGGTGGTTCATTGACCTCTGAACATACTAATGAATTCAATGAACCCACTCTATCAATGATCAATCTATTTAATAAACTGGAAAATCTGTTGAAAGTTGAACACAGACATTGGTGGGATTCTGAGACCCTCAAAAAATATAAAAATAAAAACCAGATTCCTAGAGGCTTAAGAGTACTGAAAAATTGCTCATTTAAAGATGATTTGGAAGTCCAAAAAGAATGGGAAGATGCCCTCAACGTCTGTGGTCAAACTTTCTTAGACATTTTGTTTAAACATAGACAAAAGTTATATACTACTGTAGGCATAGAGATTGATCAGATTCAGAAGGACTTAGAAAAATTTATTGGACATAATGATTTTGAAAAAGAAAGGAAATCAGCTTATGACAACGCTGAAGAATATCAAAAAGAGATTATCAGAAAGAAAAATAAAAAATTCATTAGGGATGATGGTGATTACACCAACGGGGAGGTATACACCTTTAATCGTACCTCCAATAGGAGGACATATACACAGTCCAATGAAGGTAATACTAGGAATAATATGTACAGACATCCAAATGAGAGATCTAATAATAATCCATCGCATATGAATGCTAATACACAATCTAGGTCACATTATTCTGAACAAAATAGTTACAGGAATGAAAAAACACATTTTCCTTATAAACCAAGATCAAATACTCATAATAGTGGGAAGATTGATATAAGACACCCACAGACATATCATGACACATATTCTAATCAGGGTAGACCTAATTACAACAGATTTGACACAAATGAATCATATCTCAATAGAGCCAACACCTGGAATAGACCAAGAGAACAGGATTATGGCAATAGGTACAATGGCCATAATGATAGACAAAAAATTTTTTGGTAATAGACACCACAATTATACCCCTCAATATAATGAGAATTCATCTAATCACTACTCAACTAACAATTATGATGTGCCTCGGGACACTCATAACTCCACACATGGGGATAAATATATATCTAAAGAGAGGCCCGAGTATAATCTACAGAGAGCCCAAGATTGTAACTATGGCAACTCACGCCATAGCATGACCCCCCCATATATGGATAAAAACAATCCCAAAGAGAGGCCTAACCACAATTCAAACAGAACTTCTGAATACAATACTCATTTTAGACCTACTTTAAAGTCATATGAGTCTGAAAATAGGTTTCAACCATTAAGTAATGATTCACAACCTATTACTAACCCCTCTACCTCACGTGATGAGGAACATTGCCGGACCCCTTTTTTAGAGGTGGGCTAAAACCATCCAATAGACCAGTGGTCTATGTCCCCTCGACCACCACGACAAAAACGAGCATACGGAAATGAGGAAGTAGAGGAAAATCTACAACCATCAAAAAAGAAAAATTATTGAAATATCAAAAGGGTATCTTTAACCTTTCCAAGCAGGAGCTTACTGATGATGAGATTAGGGTTTTGGGTAAGGGGTTATCATTTTGCCCATACAACAACTCTAATATGTTTCAATTATTCGTGGATGTTAACCATTTCACAAGAAAACTATCTCTGCAAAAGTATTTTGCAGAGAAAAAACTTAAAAATACCAATAACAAGCCTATCATTGTGGATACCATGAACGAACGACTAAATAATGGTATAATTGCCTATGAACCTGATACCCTACTTGAACAACTCACTGAAAAGTATATTCATACAGACTTCAGACCGAGATCTAATTTCAATCCACCAAGGGCAAAAAATGTACACATTGCTATCTATCAATCAATGGTCTTAAAAGACCTTGAAAGATTATCTAAAAAATCCAAATATAGAAATAATCTTAGTCCTGGAGAACATCATGCCCTAAATTCCTTAAGTACCAACAAAGAATTAGCAATATGCCAAGCGAATAAGGGTGGTGGGACAGTGATTCAAAATATCCAAGATTACATTCTGGAGGCAAATAGAATTCTTAATGATGCCAGCCACTATAGAATTCTACCCAACGACCCCACACCCATCTTCTCTAAACAACTCTATTCTCTTTTACTGGAGGGTTTTGAAGAAGGAATTATTACCAAAAAAGAGAAAGAGTACTTATATCCCAAGAATCCCTCTGTTGCCTTCTATTACCATCTTCCTAAAATCCACAAGGACACTTCTAATCCCCCCGGGAGACCTATAGTGGCTGGCATCTATCCTCTTACGTTGATTCATTTCTGCAAAAACATGTGGTCAACTTACCTTCTTTTATTAAAGATTCCACCAAAAGAGTCTGACTTATGGTGGATAACGAGCGATGTGAGCTCCTTATATTCGAATATTCCTCACGACAAGGGCTTGACAGTGATCCAATCGTATTTGGAGACTAATATCTATATGCCTTTAAAACAAAAATTGTTTATTATTGATTTAATTCGATTTATATTACACCACAATTATTTCATGTATCAGGGACAATACTATCTTCAGATCAAAGGTACGGCCATGGGCACCAGATTCGCACCCAGTTTTGCCAATCTATACATGGGCAAATTTGAGGAGACACACGTTTATGGGTCTCCTATGAGTGCGAGTCTGGTGTTCTATGGCCGATACATTGATGATATCATCTTTATATTTAAGGGTACATATGAGGAAGCTGTATCATACTCATTAACCCTGAACACCAACAATTTTGACCTTGAATTTACTAGTAATATTCAACCCACAAGGATAGAATATCTTGATCTGGCACTTTATTTTTCAGACACCAGCAATATTATGTCTGAAACTTTTTTTAAAAAAGTGGATTGCAACAGCTTTCTTAATTTTAAGAACAACCACTACTACAGCTGGAAAAAGAATGTGCCATATGGGCAATTTAGACGCATCAGGCGGAACTGCAGCACTATAGAGGGATACTTAAGTCAATCTACTATAATTAAAGATAGATTTTTGGAGAAAGGCTATCCGATAGACCTGGTGCAAAATGGTTATCTAAAAGCACTAAATGACGATAGAAACAAATATTTTTTAAAAACCAATAAGGGTAGAAAGGCCAATAAAGAAATGGAACTAACATCTGCTGACATGCCCAAAACACCCTTATTTATAACAGGTTACAGCAACCAATTTAGGGAAATAAAACGGATTATTATCAAACATTGGCCTATCATCTGCGATGACCCTTTTCTAAAGAACTATATCTCATCTAAGCCACGAGTTGTTTATAGGAGGGCCCCCACTCTTAAAAACAAATTAGCTCCCAGCAAAATAGTTAGAGACAAAACTAGGGGCCCCCAACAACATATGGGTACAGATAGACTTTTTTTGGGCAATTTATTATCAAAATATGGCATATTCAAATGCCTAAAGTCCAGATGTAATATGTTTAAGGGAGTGAAAAGTGGAACCAATGTTTTCACTTCTAACCAGACAGGGGAAAAATTTAAAATCAACAAAAGGATGTCTTGTGAATCGACATATGTGGTATATTTGATAAGCTGCAACTGTGGGGCCCAATATGTAGGCCGCACGGGGCGCACTATCAAAAGACGGTGGGCTGAGCATGTGTATAATGTCAAAAGAAAGTTTCTGAAACATAGTCTATCCAGACATTGTGCATATCTACATAAGGGGAGTTCAAAATCACTCTCCATAATACCTATTGAACAGATACCCCGGAATAGCCATAATCCCATGTTGACCCTACGCCGCAGAGAGACTTTCTGGATCCATAAATTACATACTCTAGCTCCTGATGGTCTCAATGAATGTGTCGATCTAGCGGCCTTTGATCTATGAGGTCATTGATATCCAATAGATCCCGTATAGTAACATTATCTGCCCTGGTATAGATCCTGATAAGCAATTTAATAATTAAGACCTTTAATCAATCAGTTATGTATCATCTTAATTGTCACATGTCCTCTATAATAAGTCACTCTATCACTACACAATACTCATCTAACATGGCAATCATGTAACACTAATGTTAATTTATATCTATTACACTAGTATAGGTTAGTTACTCATATCACTTTATATATATATGTGTATGGCTGGCCTAGGAATGATGTATATATTGAAATATGTATATGGATACATGTGTATATATGTATATGTGTATGTATATGGATGTGTGTATGTATGTTTATGTATGCATGTAGTGTATGTGTTGTTCATGGGTTAGTTGTTTATATACATCACCCAACACACACTTTCATCACAAACAGACACTCATTGGTATCATATCCACACTTTTATGCTTGTTAGATAGCATCATATCACACAGATTATCAGTATAATCTATTTAGACAACTTTCTTAGACACACCAAATCACATATATTATATATGAATATGATATACCTGACATATAATATAACGTTCTATATTAATTTGTTTCGTTAGATAGAAGCACATTAATAGACTTTGTGTATAGATCATTAAGAATAATTCTCCTTAGACACTATCACGCAAAAGATATTCTAGACATCACATTATATCATCAACCCTTAGGTTGATGTTGACCATATGACACTGCTATCACATCAATATCATGATGTGCTTTATTTATTCACTGACACATATTTGTCACATTTATAAATAAGTATTCACCCTTACACAAATATAATATCATCATTTATTTTATTTCTTATCACACTATATAAAGTTGACTCAAATAAATATTATGCCTCAACAACATTATTACTAAGTGCACCTTATAATATTTAATTTGGCACATATATATATATGTATGTGGCGAATTAAATTTGTCACACCGATACATATATGCCACATTTACAAATATGTATTCACCTTTACACAATTATAATATTATCATTTATTTGTTATCATACTATATAAAGTTGATTCAAATAAATATTATGTTTTAACAACATTAGTATTAAGAGCACTTTATTAAATTTAATTTGTCATATCTATACATATCATTGCACTTTCACACATTTATATTATCATCAAATAATCCCTTATCATATTACACAAAGATAATTTAAACAAATATTATGTTCCTATAACATTAATGTTAATTGTACGTCACAACACTCTACTCACAACTCTGTTAGTTCAATTTAATTATTGAACTACTCAAATACTTAGTAATGGGAAGAAACATATTCACTACACAGTCCTTAACCACCACACCGCTAATTGTGTATATATGTATCATGTATATGTGCACACGGACTGTGCGTGGGTGTGTTTATATGTTTGTGTGTGTATGTATATGTGTATACATTGTGTATACATGTATATGCACATATAGCGTAGCACCTTCTTGTATGGTTTGATTAAGCTATCTGACACTAGCTATCTGACACTAAGATAGCTATAGTTACCTAAAGTCACTGGGTGACTGAGCGCTGATAAATCTAGAGTGGTTAGGGGTATATAGTACTAACACCGAGGGTCACATCAGATATAAAGGGAAGTGATATAATATTATTTTAAACCCTCACGGAATTAGCTAACTTTTTGGTTCAATTATTAATATATCGGTATCTAAGTGGGCAGACCGGACTTATCGGACCCGCCCATATATATACGCCCACTACATTGTGAGCAAATCACAGAACATTTCTCAAACTCAGAACGTTAGAGCCAATTGGCTCACGTCATAAGGGGCGGACCACTATCGGCTCAGAGTATTTAGGAAATAACCATAAGACAACACAGTCGCCACTTAATAATATCGCTCTAATATGTTAGTAAATCTTTTAAACTTGTTTCACAAAAATTGTTTATCACATGTCATTCAGCAAATGTCTTTAAAAGCATTGGGCTTACTAATACCGGATCCGAATGAAAAGATATTTCAGACATGCGTAGTTAATACACCCACACGCCAAACAACCCCTTGCAATCACATTCTTTTGACAAATAGCTTCAACATGTCAGTACACCTACCAAGCGGTTTCACAGCTCATCACACAATCTTTTAAGGTTTGTTTCTATTTGAATAGATATCCACTTTTATGATTCCTGTATTACATGCAACTGTGTATTATACCACGAGATTGTATGAATTTAGGTGTATACTATTTTCCTACCAACAATCACAATGGCATTTAAGTTGATGCATTAAATATCAATATAGGACCATATGTTTTGACTTATAATAGTGGGAGCATCTTTGTATCTAACACTTTGTACTTGTATTTTTACTTTATTATTAACCAGATAGGATATCAAGTAATGTTGTTGTTTATACAGAAACAGCCACACTGGTCAATGGTTTAAATATTCCATATATGAAAGGTATTTGAAATGACAACTGTTTAGTAGGAAATGTACTATTAGAGGTATTTGTAATGACAACTGTTAAGTAGGAAATGTACTATTATCTCTATTTTGGCCAATAAGATATTTTGGACCTCCCAAGCTCCTCCTAGCATCATGTGATGCTAATTAACACTAATTAGATGTTCCATGTGTATATATAGCAAGTGTTCTGAAATGTTTTTATTAAGCCTGATGAAACAGCCTTGAGCTGAGAAACGCGTAACTCTGTTTTTTATATTTTTAATAAAACTCCTGTTTTTATATTGGGACACTTGTTATTTTTCTATTTTTCTATGTTGCTACATTACATTTTGCTGAGAGGAGCCTTTTAGCACTGGGCCTCTCTCTGTCTCACTGGAGGCTCCTGGATTTCCTGGTATCCGGCAAGCCTTTGATTAAGTCTGGTGGGTGACCATATTGATCCCATCTTGCCTCTATAGCATCAAGGGAGATGCTACAACAAATGTGAGTACCTTATCCAAATACTTACTGACTCATATTTGTCAAGACAATACTAGGCCATATAGGCACCGTTTGTCCCTTTATGTTGTTCATCTAGACATCACATCTACACCGGAATTTGGTCTTCTGGGTGACTAATAGAAATCCCAGACTGCTGCAATAGCACTATCTGAAGTGCTTTCCTAAATGTGAGTTGATATTGTATATTCACACAGATTTATCTTCTGGACCAGACAATATTGGGCCATGTGGCGCTTCTGTCTTTTCTTGTCTTTTTAGATTGCTGTTTTGGATCCCGGCCTGGATCTTCACAGATAGCTGCCTGTGCCCGTCCCAGTGATTATCCAACACCACTATCACCATTATTATAGGACTCACTGCCCTCTACTAGTTTCTAACACTGTATATTGGACTTTACAATTTACACAGTGGTTACTCCATATTAGAGTGTTGATTATCTAACATTGTGTGTTATATATTTTATACATATTACTACACTTTGTCTCTCTCTTAGGAGGTACATATATATTCTCCAATATATTTTAGTCATTGACTAGTATAGACACATTATTATCCTCACTGAGGTTTGTATACCAATTGGTTTATTACTATCACCTGTAAAGTTCTTAGTTCTATCCCTTGATAGGGCGCCCCCTACGTTTATTTGCATTAAACAGAAGAAAATATGCCTTCTGAAGTGGCCCAGTCAGAGTCCTGACCTCAACCCAATTGAAATGCTGTGGCATGACCTCAAGAAAATGATTCACACCAGACATCCCAAGAATATTGCTGAACTGAAACAGTTCTGTAAAGAGGAATGGTCAAGAATTACTCCTGACCGTTGTGCACGTCTGATCTGCAACTACAGGAAATGTTTGGTTGAAGTTATTGCTGCCAAAGGAGGTTCAACCAGTTATTAAATCCAAGGGTTCACATACTTTTCCCACCTGCACTGTGAATGTTTACATGGTGTGTTCAATAAAAACATGGCAACATTTCATTCTTTGTGTGTTATTAGTTTAAGCAGACTGTAATTGTCTATTGTTGTGACTTAGATGATGATCAGATCACATTTTATGACCAATTTGTGCAGAAATCCATATCATTCCATAGGGTTCACATACTTTTTCTTGCAACTGTATATTTAAAATAAAACTAGCATTTCCTGTATGTGAAGAACATTGGAATATGAAATAATAATAATAACTCCTGTCAGGTTAGCGTGAGAGCGATGAGTGTTAGGGATTTCTTCTGCACTCTCCATTAAAGTCTGTGGGGACAATAAGTTAAGGGGGTTGTGATATCCAAAGTCCTGAAGTTAGCGTGCAAGCGAAAAAGGTTTAATTTCAACTTGTAATACAAGTGCTTACTCGCTTGAATATACTGGCAAAACCTCATTGGATATGGGAAATCACGTGATCGGCCCTACCAAAGTGGACTTATTTTGGAACTAAAGAACTAAAATGTACTCGACTGAGAACTGATTACTGCATTGATGTCAATTGGTTAGTGCTTGCAAAAGAAGTGACTAGTCATTTTAAATCGCATCTATGTAAGATGATTGCTTAATTGTTTTTATTCGGTTTAAATGTAATTTTCAATTGCAAAAATGTAAAAGTTTATTAGAAAAAAAATATTTTTTATGAGAAATGTGTGAATGTTTATGTTTTTATGCATTTTATTGTAACATTCTCTTGGCTATGATCCTAAAAGTGGATGAATTTTATGGGGCCGATTTATCATCGGTCTGTTCGACATGATCCGCTCAGCGGATCATGTCCGACAGACATCGATGAATGCCGACAGCAGACGCTGTCGGCATTTACCATTGCACAAGCAGTTCTAGTGAACTGCTTGTGCAATGCTGCCCCCTGCAGATTCACGGACAATCGGGGTAGTCAATCAACCCGATCATATAGGTTTGGGTGGATTGATGTCTGCAGCCTCAGAGCAGGCGGACCAGTTATGGAGCAGTGGTCTTAAGAGCGAGTGAGTGCTGGACTTTTTCTGTGTGCTGTGTTGTTTGTTTTGTAATTTTCCCTATGGACCTGCATCTTGGCAGACCCGGGGTTAACTGCCTGTGACTCTGGAAATAGTATAGCTTTCAGTGAGTGCGGTAGCAACCAAAGCTGAGCCTGTTTAGGAGTCATTGGATGTGTACCCAGTCCGGTCTGAGAGTGCTGTCCACTTTTCCTTGTTTTACTTATGCCTAAGGTGATTACATAAGTCCCTGAACCCTGACTTGTTCCCAGTTTGTTTGATTAAGAGCTTGCATTTGTGTGTGTGGCTGCATTTGTGTGGCTGTATTAGGGACCCAGGTTTCTGGAAGCGACCTTGACGTGGTACCTGGGCTTGTCCCATTTGGCCAAATGCGGTAAATGACTCTTCCAGTTTTGCTTTTAATCTTAGCTGAGAGCTTGTGAGTAAGTGCTGAACTTTTTCTGTGTGCTGTGTTATATATATATTTATATATATATATATATATATATATATATGTAAAATTTCAAATCAAGTGCACTCACTGTTACAAAACCACATCCGCCGGGGTGCTGCGTGGAGTGTATACATCCGTAGCATTTATCCTATAAGGAGAATAAAACACTGCACTCACCGGTCTTCATGAAAGAGTTAAAATTTTAATCTCATCAATTCAGCATAATCACAGTACAAATGTCCCAAATGTTTCTGTACCAAACTGGCACCTTTTTCAATGGGTGATAAACCTGTGTCCCAATATTCTCTGCTGAACTCCCACACCTGTTATCCTAATATACCCTTCAGTGCTAAAGACTTCCGGCGTTAACGAGTTGCAGCCTGTCACTGCTACTCGGTCAGTCATCATACGAGTGCATGGCTAAATAGCATAGCCGCGCCTCCAGTGACAAAATCATCCATACGTCACTGTTAGTCTTTTCGATCGTGGTCAAGACAGGCGTCACCCCGACAACACCAAGAAGATTTTTACTATTAACTACAATTAAAACAAAGGTACCCAGCACAAATATGACTAGACTCTACATACGATCTAGATAGAGTGCCTTTTTATTATTGAAATGTTTAAAAAAACACGAGAATCCCTACGAAACCCTAACCTTATATTGAATCTATTCACTTCATGTCTATTTACAGCATGGTAGAAACTTGTATAGCAGGCAGCAACACACTCATTGATTAAAGTAGTCCAAGAATTTTATGAAAGACTACAGTGGTTTACATGTCAGATATTGTCAGGCTACATTTATCTCCTGATACTGGAGCCAACCTAGATCGATAAATCATAGCAAGATCCATTACAGGAACACATTGTAGTCGAGCTGTATATTCAACCCTCTAGGGGTTACAGTATCTAATCGATAAATCCAGGATGTTTCTACTTGTAGACATTTTTTCTGCCTATCACCACCTCTACTCGGGGAAGGCACATGATCAATTAGCATAGTCCTCAGACTGGCAGCTGTATGTCCAGCTTGGAAGAAATGCCTGGCCACTGGTTGATCCAATGCTTGTTTATCGATTGCGGCTCTTATGACATGGTGATGGTTTGCCATCCTCTCTCTAAAGGTGGTTGAGGTCTTTCCAACGTAGACAAGAGAACATGGACACATCAAAATGTAGATCACGAAAGTGCTGGTGCAAGATAATCTGTGAAAGATTTTATATTTCTTCCCTGTTCGGGGATGATGGAACTGTGCCCCCGTAAGCATGCTGTTGCATGTAGTACAGTCTCCACATTTGTAGAATCCTAACTTCTTTTTCCCTTCCATCCAGGTGCCTTTCTGGTAGCACTTTACTGGATCATTATGTACCAGGATATCCTTCAAGTTAGATGCTTTTCTATAAACAATACGAGGAGCTTCCTTTCGTGTAAATAGGAGTAATTTAGCAGATTTTACAATGTCCCAGTTTTTCTTCACAGATTTCGCCAGTACTTTATGCAAAGGAGTAAACGTTGTGATGAGATTGATATTTTTATTCATATTCTCAGTTATAGCTGGTTTTGGTTGTGGTTATAACAGTGTCATCTGATCATATTGTGACATTTCAGTGTGAGTCCTTTCAATATCCATAGTTCTGTAACCTCGCTGTTTAAATTTAGACTTCATTTCTTCTTCTTGTGCAGTCCTGGTGTCAACAAGTGTGTTGTTGCGTGCTACTCACATGAGCTGAGAGGAGATCACACTCCTTTTTTGATGTTCAGGATGGAAGCTGGTAGAAAGTAGCAACAAATTTTTATCCATTGACTTAGAGTATAAGGATGTAGTAAATTTGTAACCATCACTATCCAAATATTTATTAATATTTAGATCTAAAAATGGTATTGTCTCCCTACTGTATGTAAACTTAAACCGTATGGTGGATTCAAGCTTGTTTAAAGTGTCAATCCAATTGACTAAAGAATCAACAGGACCCCTCCATACCAAGAATATGTCATCTATATATCTGGTGTAAAACTTTATATTGGTGACAGATGAAGTGTTCATGACATAAGTTTCATACCAAAGAATATATAGATTGGCATATGCGGGAGCCATATTTGAACCCATAGCGGTCCTTGTTACCTGTAGGAAGAATTCCTTTTAAAATTTGAAGAAGTTTTTCTCTAAACAAAATATTAATAGTTCAAGCAGGAACTCTATGGGGGGTCCCGCATATGCCAATGATGAACTTACCATGGACCTGACAGCCTGCACCCCACCACCATGAGGGATGACAGTGTACAGACTGTCAACATCCATGGTTATCAATAAGTCATCAGATTCTAACCAATCTATGTTGATCAGTTGATTAGGAAACTGATCAACATAGATTGGTTGGAAAAGATTTTTTTTATAAGCGTGCTCCATTGAAGTCTATGGGGAGAAGAAGTTAACACAGTCGTAATATCTGAAGTTAGCGTGCATCGGGTTTTGCTTGTGCTGTAACTTTTCACTTTTAATTTGTGATATGTGTGTAATCTGCCGGCATTAAAAGTCTACTTTCAGTGTCACTTGTAATCTGACACCTGGTGTGGTGTGCGATGCAATCTACATTTATTTGCAATTTTGATAGCTTTTACTTGTTTCACTGTACAGGTCAGAAATAAAAATTTTCCCAGATATACTTTTTGGTGTTCCGATAAATTTTCAGACCTCTTGTTTAATGGGGCATGAAACCAAAAATTGTGCTTTTGTGATTCAAATAGAGAGTACAATTTTAAACAACTAGTACTATTATTATCAAATTTTCTTCATTTTCTTAGTAGCCTGTGTAGAAGAAGCAGCAGTAATGAACTACTAGGAGCTATCTGAACACATTGGATGAGCCAATGACAAGAGGCATATATGTAAAACGACCAATCACCAGCTAACAATCAGTAGCACAATGATGCTCCTGAGCTTCCCTATGTATGCTCTTCAACAAAGGATATTATGAGAACAAAACAAATGTGATAATAGAAGTTATAAATTAATCAAACAGTTAATGTGTTAGCAGTTCATATTAAAACTTTTCTTTTAGACACAACACACATATGCCTTTAAGAGTATTGCCTTTAATAAATACTTGTAGTGAATTCTGCCTTTCTGTACTCATAGCAGATGCTTTTATCTAGAAAGAGGTGTGTAACATTCCAAGAGACATATAGAGCTAAGCTAACGTGAGAATATTTGTTTGTTATGAGAAAAACTCTTATTTTGTTAAAACACTTGCTAAAATAAATAATATGATTGACATAACATTAGGCATACAGGGAGTGCAGAATTATTAGGCAAGTTGTATTTTTGAGGATTAATTTTATTATTGAACAACAACCATGTTCTCAATGAACCCAAAAAACTCATTAATATCAAAGCTGAATAGTTTTGGAAGTAGTTTTTAGTTTGTATTTAGTTATAGCTATTTTAGGGGGATATCTGTGTGTGCAGGTGACTATTACTGTGCATAATTATTAGGCAACTTAACAAAAAACAAATATATACCCATTTCAATTATTTATTTTTACCAGTGAAACCAATATAACATCTCAACATTCACAAATATACATTTCTGACATTCAAAAACAAAACAAAAACAAATCAGTGACCAATATAGCCACCTTTCTTTGCAAGGACACTCAAAAGCCTGCCATCCATGGATTCTGTCAGTGTTTTGATCTGTTCACCATCAACATTGCGTGCAGCAGCAACCACAGCCTCCCAGACACTGTTCAGAGAGGTGTACTGTTTTCCCTCCTTGTAAATCTCACATTTGATGATGGACCACAGGTTCTCAATGGGGTTCAGATCAGGTGAACAAGGAGGCCATGTCATTAGATTTTCTTCTTTTATACCCTTTCTTGCCAGCCACGCTGTGGAGTACTTGGACGCGTGTGATGGAGCATTGTCCTGCATGAAAATCATGTTTTTCTTGAAGGATGCAGACTTCTTCCTGTACCACTGCTTGAAGAAGGTGTCTTCCAGAAACTGGCAGTAGGACTGGGAGTTGAGCTTGACTCCATCCTCAACCAAAAAAGGCCCGACAAGCTCATCTTTGATGATACCAGCCCAAACCAGTACTCCACCTCCACCTTGCTGGCGTCTGAGTCAGACTGGAGCTCTCTGCCTTTTACCAATCCAGCCACGGGCCCATCCATCTGGCCCATCAAGACTCACTCTCATTTCATCAGTCCATAAAACCTTAGAAAAATCAGTCTTGAGATATTTCTTGGCCCAGTCTTGACGTTTCAGCTTGTGTGTGTTGTTCAGTGGTGGTCGTCTTTCAGCCTTTCTTACCTTGGCCATGTCTCTGAGTATTGCACACCTTGTGCTTTTGGGCACTCCAGTGATGTTGCAGCTCTGAAATATGGCCAAACTGGTGGCAAGTGGCATCTTGGCAGCTGCACGCTTGACTTTTCTCAGTTCATGGGCAGTTATTTTGCGCCTTGGTTTTTCCACACGCTTCTTGCGACCCTGTTGACTATTTTGAATGAAACGCTTGATTGTTCGATGATCACGCTTCAGAAGCTTCGCAATTTTAAGAGTGCTGCATCCCTCTGCAAGATATCTCACTATTTTTGACTTTTCTGAGCCTGTCAAGTCCTTCTTTTGACCCATTTTGCCAAAGGAAAGGAAGTTGCCTAATAATTATGCACACCTGCTATAGGGTGTTGATGTCATTAGACCACACCCCTTCTCATTACAGAGATGCACATCACCTAATATGCTTAATTGGTAGTAGGCTTTCAAGCCTATACAGCTTGGAGTAAGACAACATGCATAAAGAGGATGATGTGGTCAAAATACTCATTTGCCTAATAATTCTGCACTCCCTGTACATTCTACACTAACTGTTAAATTATTAGAATAGATAAGGAGGTGGGAGAGTCTTGTGGTTAACATCTTGGAAAGATGTCTGATACAGCACCTGTGGTATTACCTCCCTATGTTCCACTGAATTTTGACTCTGAGCACTGTTGCATGCAATTAAAACCTTATCCAAAACCTGAAGATAAGTAATGCGTTTATAATTTATTCACTGCTTTATTTTACTGTACTGTAATTGTGTGTTATTGCACTAAATTCATAATAAAAACTGTTATTATTCTACTGCATTCTGCATGAGTCATTTTCCCTTTCTCAGTATTATCATGAGACCTAGTTTGCTGCAGAGTCAGGACAAAGCATTTGGTACCAGAAATAAGGTTAGTACTGAAAAACTGGAAGCTTATTAAATGAATTGGTTGTTTGGTGGATTAATTGTGTTTGCTATATGCCTAGTCTTACTTTTGGTTTGTTTGGGAAAAAAGCAGTTGGTGCAGGAGAAAGAGGCTACTTTTGGAAGCTGGCTAGTTGTTAGTCCTGGGGTCTGGCATAGCGTTGGAAGGGAGTTAAGCAGACACAGATTACCAATTAATCCATAAGTAGGGCAGCGCTATAGCGAATCCTGTCCTCTGGACATCACTGCAGGCAGACAGCATACACTGTCCACATTTAACCTTGCACAAGCATTGCACCATAAATGTGTGTGCAATGCTGTCCCCTGCTCACTGGCAGCCAGTCGGCTGCTCACAGGGGCTGTCAATCATCCTAATTGTATCAGATCAAGATAATTTCAAGGTTTTTCAAACTGTATGCTCTACATTGACATTTTTAATATTTACTTCATATATGAATAGAAGGCCATTTGTTAAGGAAAGATCAAAAAAACTTGTTTACAATACTAATAATAATCATGCTGCAGAGATCGCTAGTAAAATAATAGTTTAGGAATAGAAAATACAAAATTTACAGAATGTGCAGGATCAAACATTGAAATTGGCAGTACTTGTAGTACCAGATTTGATCTCCAGTGTGGGAGGAAATTATTTAAACTTTTTCTTATTCTTTTATTTAGTCTATTTCTAGCTCTGGTTTAAAAATAACACCTTGAAAAAACAGCATTTATTACTAGCAGCATTTCATCAATATTGAAACGTCACTAGAGAAACTGCCAAATTAACCCTAGCATCTTCCTCTTATAACCACTTAGCTACCAGGAATTTCAGAGAAGAACTTTCCCCAAATACCGGAGAATTTTTGCCATAACTCCATTTAAACAGAAATAGAGACTTGTTTTTTATTTATTTACCTGTCAAACCTATATATGTTTTTAAGTAGACAACCCAAAGTATTGATCTAGGCCATCAGTTCACCATCAAATGCGATCATATAAAAAAAAATGTTAAAGGGACAGTGAACTAAAAATTAAACTTTCATGATTCAGATAGAGCACATCATTTTAAACAACTTTCGAATTCACCTCCATTATGTAATTCTGCACAATCTTTTTATATTCACACTTTCTGAATCACCAGCTCCTGCTTAGCATGTACAAGATTCACATGATACATTTACACTGTGTGCAGAATTATTAGGCAAATGAGTATTTTGACCACATCATCCTCTTTATGCATGTTGTCTTACTCCAAGCTGTATAGGCTCGAAAGCCTACTACCAATTAAGCATATTAGGTGATGTGCATCTCTGTAATGAGAAGGGGTGTGGTCTAATGACATCAACACCCTATATCAGGTGTGCATAATTATTAGGCAACTTCCTTTCCTTTGGCAAAATGGGTCAAAAGAAGGACTTGACATTCTCAGAAAAGTAAAAAATAGTGAGATATCTTGCAGAGGGATGCAGCACTCTTAAAATTGCAAAGCTTCTGAAGCGTTATCATCGAACAATCAAGCGTTTCATTCAAAATAGTCAACAGGGTCGCAAGAAGCGTGTGGAAAAACAAAGGCGCAAAATAACTGCCCATGAACTGAGAAAAGTCAAGCGTGCAGCTGCCAAGATGCCACTTGCCACCAGTTTGGCCATATTTCAGAGCTGCAACATCACTGGAGTGCCCAAAAGCACAAGGTGTGCAATACTCAGAGACATGGCCAAGGTAAGAAAGGCTGAAAGACGACCACCACTGAACAAGACACACAAGCTGAAACGTCAAGACTGGGCCAAGAAATATCTCAAGACTGATTTTTCTAAGGTTTTATGGACTGATGAAATGAGAGTGAGTCTTGATGGGCCAGATGGATGGGCCCGTGGCTGGATTGGTAAAGGGCAGAGAGCTCCAGTCCGACTCAGACGCCAGCAAGGTGGAGGTGGAGTACTGGTTTGGGCTGGTATCATCAAAGATGAGCTTGTGGGGCCTTTTCGGGTTGAGGATGGAGTCAAGCTCAACTCCCAGTCCTACTGCCAGTTTCTGGAAGACACCTTCTTCAAGCAGTGGTACAGGAAGAAGTCTGCATCCTTCAAGAAAAACATGATTTCCATGCAGGACAATGCTCCATCACACGCGTCCAAGTACTCCACAGCGTGGCTGGCAAGAAAGGGTATAAAAGAAGAAAATCTAATGACATGGCCTCCTTGTTCACCTGATCTGAACCCCATTGAGAACCTGTGGTCCATCATCAAATGTGAGATTTACAAGGAGGGAAAACAGTACACCTCTCTGAACAGTGTCTGGGAGGCTGTGGTTGCTGCTGCACGCAATGTTGATGGTGAACAGATCAAAACACTGACAGAATCCATGGATGGCAGGCTTTTGAGTGTCCTTGCAAAGAAAGGTGGCTATATTGGTCACTGATTTGTTTTTGTTTTGTTTTTGAATGTCAGAAATGTATATTTGTGAATGTTGAGATGTTATATTGGTTTCACTGGTAAAAATAAATAATTGAAATGGGTATATATTTGTTTTTTGTTAAGTTGCCTAATAATTATGCACAGTAATAGTCACCTGCACACACAGATATCCCCCTAAAATAGCTATAACTAAAAACAAACTAAAAACTACTTCCAAAAATATTCAGCTTTGATATTAATGAGTTTTTTGGGTTCATTGAGAACATGGTTGTTGTTCAATAATAAAATTAATCCTCAAAAATACAACTTGCCTAATAATTCTTCACTCCCTGTATATGCATTTTGTGATTGGCTGATGACTGTCACATGATGCATTAGGAAGGTAAATGTAACTAAATTTGAAATCTGCCAGAAATCTACTACTCGTTTGAGATTCAAGCTATGTTCTTTTGCATTGTCTATTTATTATGCATTTACTGATTATACTATTCTACTGTGTCTAGAGGTCCTTTAACTTTTTTTCACAAACCTTTGGTTTCTCATTGAAATGATTTACATACTGGCTTGTGCAATAATGACACAAATGATACTATACCCATTACTCACACCCACATAAAGCATATTCCCGTCTAGACCATATTTTCTGTCAGGTAGGGACCCTAGATTCGATCTCTCGTTCTGATATCTCTCTCAGCTCCTGGTCAGTCAGACCATGATCTAGTCACAGCCGACTTATACCCCTCTGACAAACCATCGCCCAGAACTAATTGGTGTCTCCCAAGACACATTTTGGCAGACATCCCATTTAGGGAAGAACTGAGACAAGACTTGACTGAACTGCTGGGATGGAATGATAATGGGCAGATTCCCGATGACATCCTTTGGGGCGCTATTAAAGCGACGGTAAGGTGCCTTATTATTCGCAAACAGAGCCATTTAAGAAAGTTGGCTGGCCTTACACTGGCACAGGCGCACACTAAACTTAGGGCGTTAGAATCCATCACCGCAGATACCTCAGCACAAATTTCCGAAGTTAGGGACCATATTAACCTGTTAGAACTACGCCGCACCCAGCAAAATCTCTCCAAGCTAAAGCAACTCTTCTATCATAAGGGAAACAGGGCAGACACCATGCTAGCCAATAAACTGCGACACAAACACAGTACTTACTGCATACCCCAAATTCGGCACAACAACAACACACAAAAGAAACCATCCCTGATAGGAGAAAGCTTTGCTGATTTCTATTCCAAATAATACAATATAGAGCATGTGGAGAACCCAACATCCACCTCTGCCCAAGATATCAGGCTATACCTGTCCACTCTGAATCTTCCCACGCTCACAATCGAACAAGAATCACTTACAAACAATAAAACGCCTAAAACCTTTTAAGGCCCCCGGGCCAGATGGATTCCCTGCCCAATTTTATAAGATATACACTCATGAACTCGCCCCATACTTGCTCAGGTTCTTTGATTTGGCGGGTAAAGATGGTATGCTCAGAGAGGAGTTTCTAGAAGCTGCCATTGTCATGTTGCCCAAACCGGATAAGGACCCCTCACTCTGTTCTAGCTACAGGCCGATCTCCCTGATCAATGTCGATGTTAAAATCTATTCTAAAATACTAGCCAACCAAATTGGTAAGCTATTGCCGGGCCTAATTGGCCCCGATCAGGTGGGATTTATTCATAAGTGTGAGGGACCGGACAATACAAGACGCCTCATTAATATCGTGTGCAAGTCCACTAGAATGAACAAGCCTTTTTCGGTCATCTCTTTGGATGCCGAGAAGGCGTTCGACTGGGTTCGTTGGGCCTACTTATGGGAAACACTTAGAGCTTTTAATTTCCCCCCCGTGACCTGCACAGCTATCCAAGCTCTATATTCCACCCCAACTGCTACTGTCAGGGGATTAGGCTTTCAGTCATCCCCCTTTCGCATCTCGAATGGTACCAGGCAGGGGTGCCCACCTTGCTGTTCGCTTTAGCGGTTGAACCTCTGGCTGCAAGAATTCGAGCAGACACGTCATTACCGGTTATAAGGTTGTCAGGCACTATGCAGAAAATCGCATTGTTTGCAGACAACATTACTATATTCACAGCTGATCCTGCTCGAGCCATATATAGACTCTTGGATATTCTAGGGACTTTTGGGGGCCTCTCCTTCTACAAGCTAAATGTGCTCAAGACTGAAATATATTGGTGGTGTTACCCACAAGATTACATCCTTAAACTGAAGGATCAATTTAAATTCAAGTGGACAAATGAGCAGGTTACCCACTTGGGCATGAGGATATACAATAGTGTAGCGCAAATGGTAAAAAATAACTGTCTCCCCCTACTATCACAACTGCACAACCTACAAAATACATGGGACCACAAGTCTATCTCCTGGATGGGATGCATAGCATCCCTTAAAATGTCCTTCCTTACCAAACTCACCTATCTTTTTTGTTGTCTCCTGATCAGAGTCCCTATGCACCTCCTGTCACAATTTCAGAGCGAGATAACAAAGTTCATCTGAAAGGGTAAGACTCCCCGTATTGCCCATAGAACCTTACAGTTCCCCATTCATCTAGGAGGACTAGCCTCCCCCTCAGTTATAAAATATTAAGAGGGTGCTATGCTCACACATATTTCCCAATGGGGAGTACTCCAATCGTGTGACAGATGGAGAGAACTTGAGCAGGCCTCTTTACTCTCTAGCGTTCTTCTTAAATTTGTAATTTGGACCCCGCCACACAGTCGCAGAACTCTGGGCATCCATAATATGATTATCCTCGAATGCTTGTCTGTCTGGGACAAGGTTCGGCATTGCCCATTAATTTCCCCCCACCCCTCCCCCATTACCTCGGTAGCAGGACTGTTCATGAGACTGGTGGAAACCAACCCTAATATTTGGGCTCGGTTGGAGGTTAGGCAAGTTTCGGATTTTTGGTCCATTTCACAACCAGATGGGTATATAGATTTAGCACATTTAGAACCGCACGCAGACATGCCTCCAATCTTCTTCTTTTAAGTACTCAGGGTTAAAAGCTTCCTGAAAAGCTGGGGCTTTTCCCCCCTCTTCCTCCCATTCCCTCATCCCTTGGGAGTCCATCTGGCGTGGGGGATGCAGACTGGTTAAGCCACTGATGATTGACTATAATTTACTAGAGGGAACATCACCACCTGAACTAGCTCCACATCTGACTAGGTGGGACACTCTTCTACATACCCACACTCCCACGGACTCCTGTCAAAAGGCCATTTTATTGACAAAAAAAAAACCTACACTGCGTAACAATGTTCAAAAGTTATTACAAAGTTATCTCTCATTGGTACCTTGTCCCCACCCGATTGTCTAAAATGTACCCAGGAACTTCGCCCTTCTGCTGGAGAGACTGTAGTCTTTAGGGTAATATGTTGCATATTTGGTGGGAGTGCCCCAAAATTAATCCTCTTTGGGAGACAAGGCTTCGTACCCTTGTTGACTTTTGGCATTAGGCTATCCGGTGGCCCGGCCTCTGCCCTACACCATTTGGGCTTCCATAACTTGCCTAAACATTTAATGTATTTAAACATTTAAACATTTAATGTATTTAATGTCCTCTATCAAAACCAATATAGCTAGGGCTTGAAAAATGGAACTCCCCCCAGGTGGGAAGAGTGTGTAAAAACAATGGCTTTCTTGTATAGCATGGAAAAGGCCATATATCTTGACCTAAATAAATCTGACTTGTTTGAAACGACATGGGCCGACTGGAAATATAAGTATGATACCTTTTGGCACCCATCTGCCACGACTCAGGACGCCCTATCTGCTACCCAATAAGCTGCCCACCCACCCTGCCTCACATACTGCATTACCTGTCAGATTTGCCCTTCCCCCACCCCTCCATTCCTCTTACTATGTACCTCCCCCCCTTGCTTCCTATCCTGCACTGTTTACACATGACCTGAAGTGCTGTACTGAGTGATTACTGGTTCTCTCAATCATTAACTAACATGTTAGTTATCTTTGATCTCACACATGTGGAGAACAATTGGATTTGATTTTCATTGTACAAAGTATATTACCTGTAGGACCACTAGGTCCGACTCCCTATTGAGTTTGTGTTTGCAAAGGGGTCCTGCGAGTCCCCAACTGTTATTCTTATGTTTTGAAAACACAAATAAAAATAATAAAAATTAAAAAAAATGACACAAATGATTGTAAAAGCTTCCCTGGAATCATCTTTGTTCATAAATAGCAGACATACATGGCTTTGCCATTGGATTTTGGTAATTAGAAGGGCGCTAACTGCAGCTGTGCACCACACATCTATTATTCCTGGCAGTGAATGTTTTAGTCAGGTTTAGCTTGTAAGGTTAATTTTAGCTGTAGTGTAGAGATTACCCTTTCACCCTCTCATCCCTCCCAAACAGCTCTCTTTCCCCACCCCACCCACACTAATCCCCACCATCTGAGAAACTGGCAGTATGCTGTTCAGATTTTTATTATTTTGTTTTTTTTTCTACAGTGTAGTTATCCTCCTCAACCCTACCACCTCCCTGATCCCCACCAAATAGGTCCCTAACCCTTCCCCTCCCACTAACAGCAGACATCTTTGGTACTGGCAGCTGTCTGACAGTACCTAATTTATGGCTATTTTTATTATCATTTTTTTTTTTTAGATATTTTTAAATTATTTTTTTTCTTTAATGTAGTTGTCCCCCCACCTCCCCCTCCCAATGATCGTTAACTAGGGATCCCTGAGCCCCCCCATCCCACCCCTTTTCTGTAGTGCAGTGCCCCATCTCTCCCTCTCCCTTCATTTTTTTTCCTGCAGTGCATGGCCTCTGCTTTTGGAATAACTTGTCATTTCTTTAAAAAAATGATGTGATTTCATAGTAAAACTGAAATGATCTCTGCGTAGTGCTCTTCCAAGTATACACATACATACATTTAGGTACTCATATTAAAGACCTCCTCAATTACAAACACTTATACTTAACCCTGTGTAACTTGTTTCCCCTAATCTGTACCAACCTACATCAACAATTGTCCTTTTTAACCAATCACATAATTAATCATGTTCCATCTATGGGGCCGAATTATCAGGCTCCGAATGGAGCTTGATGCCCCTGTTTCCGTGCGAGCCTTCAAACTCACCGAAAACAGCAGTTATGAAGCCACAGTCTAAAGACTGCTGCTCTATAACTGGTCCACTGCCTCTGAGGCTGCGGTCTTCAATCCGTCCAATCCTATACGATCGGGCTGATTGACACCCCCTGCTAGCAGCCCATTGGCCACAAATCTGCAGGGGCGGCATTGCACAAGCAGTTCACCAGAACTGTTTGTACAATGATAAATGCCGACAGCGTATTCTGTCGGCATTTATCGATGTGCGGCAAACATGATCTTTTTTTTTTAGTTTGGGGAGAATAGAGTTGAAGAGAAGTAACATGAAGGGACACGAGAGATAAAGAGAAGATGTGGGGACAGGTAGTGGAGAGAGGGTGAGAGGTAGTGGAGTTGGGAAAGGAGAAAGATTAGAGTAGCTAGAAAGAGAGGAAAGAGGTAGATGAGTGAAGAGCAGGAGTCAGGTAAAGAGAAATAAAGAGGAAACTTTTCATCCTAGCACAGCACAGGAAGGTCAGGGAAAGAGGGTATCCTAATGACATTGTTGTACAACAATGTTTGCTCCCCTCCCCAGTTTTGCTGAACTGAGGAGCAACTCACATACTTGTGTGTCCAGTTACACAAATGTATTATTGTTTTTGTAATAGTCAAGAAGGAGGGATAGCCAGACTCACTTGCATAAGATCTAGCATTATGTTAGCTTATATATTCAGCCTAATGACAGAGAGACAAATTCCAAACAATGAGAAGAGATAATGCCAAATCATAGTGCCTGTCAGTCTGTCACTCATGTATAAACACAGCTCTCACTACCTAATATTGTATCATCTGTTGCTCTCACAGTGCTTCCTCCCTCTTTTCTCCATAGACTCCCAGAAGGTACTAGGGGTAGAAATTCTATCTTTATCCCTTCTACGTTAAGTAAGGGTTGAAAGAGTAAAATAAGGAAGAAGAGGATAAAACTGAGAAGATTAGGAATGGATATCTTAATCCTTTCATTGCCAAAGTGGGCTAAAATACATGTATCTGCACAGTGTGAAAAAAGGAGCTGATAAAATGAGAGGTTCAGGGCTCCTAAATGGAATCTACTTACCTTAATTCCTCTGCCTATGATTCATGAATGACTGTGATAAACATATCTAGTC
Source organism: Bombina bombina (assembly GCF_027579735.1). Classification (NCBI taxonomy): domain Eukaryota; kingdom Metazoa; phylum Chordata; class Amphibia; order Anura; family Bombinatoridae; genus Bombina; species Bombina bombina. Next base: position 252,002,292 of record NC_069501.1, on the reverse strand, counting down.
TGGCTGCAGCAGACTTCTGTAACTCATATGTGATATGTCGCTGCTTGCAGAGTACCGCATGTGGAGATGATAAGGAGGAGAGATGGGGCAAGACGTTTCTGGGCTGTAACATACAGAATCCTGATGGCAAATGTAAAGAGTGGTGGAGGTTTGTGTAGAACTAGATGGTTTTATGGTACTCCATTAACTCTTCACAGAGTTACAATGTCAGCAGCCGACAGGGAACTCTATATATGCAGTAGCAGTGTTTCTGCGCCGGCTATGACAGTTCTCTCTCACTACAGAAGCCCACATACTGGTGGTAACAAAAAGTTTAACTGTCCAGACCATTCTTCAAATTTGAACCCCCTTGCAGCCAAGAGTGTGGTCAAATGTGGAGCACCCAGCACACTTGCTAAGAGCTAGCACTGCAAGGATAGGCTAAAGCAAATGGCCCACTGGCAGCACCGGCCTACCAGGCAAATGCCCGGTATGCCCAGTTCTCAGTCCAGGCTTGGTAAAGTTGCCTACCCAGCTAATTCTGACGGTGTGTTTACATACATTCCATTTTATTAATATAAATAAAGAGCTTTCACAAAGTTGTAGGGTCCAGGCTTGGTAAAGTTGCCTACCCAGCTAATTCTGACAGTGTGTTTACATACATTCCATTTTATTAATATAAATAAAGAGCTTTCACAAAGTTGTAGAGATCAGTGATGGGACCTGTTACATGTATGTGGGTTCTAATTGTGGAGGTAATTAGTTAAAAGGGGTGTATAACATTGTGTTTTGGCATTAGATGAAGTTTGTTAAAAATTGGCAGTGGAAATCACATGAATGGCATGAGGGAGGAATGACAAGGCAGAACTCTTTTGGTAAAACAGGATTTGTGAAGACACACATCATAAAATCAAATCCTATAGGAAACAGTGGTCTTACATACTTTTGGAAAGTGAAAGTTGAACATGGCAGCTAATAAATTCAGTATTAATAGCAACTGTCTAAATCATTTGAATGCAGGTTTTTTTTTTTACATAACTGACAGAAATTCTTGAGATGTATAATTAATATCATATAATTGAAAGTAATTTTATAATTAAAATATTTCAAGTGAATGTCAATTCAGATGAATCGGTGCCCGGTTTTTAATAATTCTATTAAAAACAAGGGCACTTTAATTCATCAAAATTTACATTTCACTTGTTTTCTTCAAATACTTACCTTTTAGTCTTCACAGCCGCTCCAGCGATTGCCTCTTCATACATCAGAAATGATGAATCCAGCTTCCTCCAATCACGGCTTTCCCCCCTCCCCACCCCCGGGGAATCATGGCCTGAAGCAACGCCGTGATTGGCGGAAGCCGGATTCGTCATTTTGGACCCGTGAAAAGGGCTTGCGATGCGCGGAGGAAGCGCTGCAGTGGCTGTCAGGGTTAAAAGGTAAGTATTTGAAGAAAACTAGTGAAATGTAAATTTTGTTGAATTAAAGTGCCCTTGTTTTTAATAGGATTATTAAAAACCGGGCACTGATTCTTCTAAATTGACATTCATTTTAAACCTTTACTGCTAGTAGTCCGAATATTATGTATAATTTAAATACACAAACTGTGATTTGAGAATTATTCGAGAAATTTTGAAATTTGTATTAAAACCAAAAATGATAATTTTCATTAACACATTAACTGAGCATGTTTATACTGTAATAAGCTATTTGATTTTGATGTGTTTTGTGGTTAAGGCTGTATAACTTGAAAAAAACTAATCATGTTAAAAACTGCTAGAAAATTGTTTTCAGATAGATTTGGATATTATTTCTGAAATGTCTCTGTGCATGGTATAGGGTTTTTTATTGAAACATTATGGGCCAGATTACGAGTGGAGCATTAACAGTTGGAAAAAAAAAACCTTTTGCTTGCACATACACGCAAAAAGGTTTTTTTTCATGGCTGTTTGGTCGCTTTTGGTTTACTACTCGTATTACAAGTTGAAAGTAAGAATGAACACGTGAGCGCAATCGCGATTTACGCTACAATGATTTATGCGTCATCAAAGCTCTAGTTAACTGTTTTTCAACACATCAAAAATACATTACGAAGTACAGTTACACTCATAATAACACTATCTAATACAAATATTTTTAAAAATAATTGCACAAAAAGTTATAAGGGCTCAACAAAAGGCAGGCAAAGGGCTTTAAAGGGACACTGAACCCAAATTTTTTCTTTTGTAATTCAGAAAGAGCATGCAATTTTAAGCAACTTTCTAATTTACTCCTATTATCAATTTTTCTTCGTTCTCTTGCTATCAATATTTGAAAAAGAAGGCATCTAAGCTTTTTTTTTGGTTTCAGTACTCTGGACAGCACTTTTTTATTGGTGGATGAATTTATCCACCAATCAGCAAGGACAACCCAGGTTGTTCACCAAAAATGGGCCGGCATCTAAACTTACATTCTTGCATTTCAAATAAAGATACCAAGAGAATGAAGAAAATTTGATAATAGGAGTAAATTAGAAAGTTGCTTAAAATTTCATGCTCAATCTGAATCACGAAAGAATTTTTTTGGGTATAGTGTCCCTTTAACATAGAGATACATACATATACATGTCTAAATATATATATATATATATACACACACATATATATATGTATGTGTGTGTGCATGTACATATGTATTTATATGTGTATATATGTATTTACAGACATATTTACACATATAACCGAATAAATACATATAGACATATATACAGTATATAAGAATATATAAGTGCATTGGAGCCCTTTGCAGTTAAGTAGATGAAAACACAAAAACGTAAATGTATGCAATATTAATATTTAATAAAGTGTTTAACTGTGTATTTACTGTACATATTTCACATTCCAATATTCTTCACATAGGGGAATATGTTCTAAGTATTTATAAATATATATAATATATATATATATACCTATATATAAACATGTCAATAAATATATATATATATATATAAATAAATATATATATATGTATAGACAGGGGTTGAAAAACCCAATAGTCCAGTAGTCCTGGATGACCCTGAAATTCTTGGGATGACTTAGAAAAATTCTCTGTTATTTTCAACATGTATCTCTCATATAAACTTTAATTTTTATAAATATTTCTCATATTATGTTATTACTACTTTTTCTAATATTGCCCAACACAACAATTTTCAAAATAACAAAGTCATTGTAGAGGCTTTTGCAGTATACTCACAGTAACACTGCACTTCTCAGGTCAATAAATGATAGAGGGATGTATAACAGAAAACAGGGTATCTATAATACATGAACAATTAATCCCCTAATCTGGTCAGTATAAAATATGACTTGCCTGAAAAAGATGATGGTTAAGTTTGTCTATAGTAGAGGTGGGTCCACACTTTAATGTCAGCGTTTTTTTGGCAACCTTAGCTTGAACTCTATCAATGGCTGCACAGTGGAGATGGCAGAGGGTATCATATTTACTTATTCTTACTTTTCTTATTTATCATTCTCCTTGTCCTGCTGTAGCATAGGATATGTAAAAAAATCTACCTTGTAAAAGTATGGCTGTTCGTTCCTTTAAGAAGTAGGGGTGCTACAGTAATAAATGTGCTACGTATCCATAGTAACTGCAAAACAATTGTGTGTAAGAGAGTTTGTGTGTGTTAGATAGTGGGAATATGAGAGAGTGAGAAATAGGATGTGTGTGTGAGAAAGTGAAAATATATGTGAGAGAAACTGTGTGACAGAGTGTTTAAAAGTGTATGAGTATTATTTGTAAGAGTGTGTGAGAGTTAGTTTGTGTGAGTGTGTAAGAGAGGGCTTGGTGTTTGTGTGTGAGAGAGTGTTTGTGTGTGTGAGAGAGTGTTTGTGTGTGTGAGAGAGTGTTTGTGTGTATGTGAGAGTGTTTGTGGTGTGTGAGAGAGTGTTTGTGTGTGAGAGAGTGTTTGTGTGTGTGTGCATATATAATCTGAGTGTATGTATATCCCTGGCTATGTATGTGTGCAATTATTCCTGCCTCAGCTTGCTGCGATGTGAACAAGAATATTCTCTTTTTAGGTATAAGAATAAGTTTAAAATATTTATTTGTATATAATTGTTTACAACAAGTAATTTATTCTTAATACAAATGTATATTAGAAGCGTATAACAGCGTAATACAAGTTTACGTATGACATTGTGAAAATTTGGAGTTGAAAAAGTAGGACCACTAAGAAATTTCATGGGACTACTAGCTCTTGGGCAACTTTTTCAATCCCTGTGTATAGATAGATATTGTACCAAAATACCATTATATATTTATATATATATATATATATATATATATATGTATGTATATATATGTATTTATGAATAAATAGAACATATTCTGCTACATTGGAAAGTGTAATATTCATATTTTCATGTCGAGTAAGCGCACTTGAGAATATGCGACCAGGTTTGTGTACTTCTATGGGGGGAATACGCTATCACGCGCAAAATAATCGAAGTTCAGTTTTTTACATGCATCAGGTTAGCGCACAAGTGAAAACTATTCTATTAATTTGTATTACAAGCGCTATCCGGCGTGCGCAAAAAAACTTCTAGCAGATTTATTGTGCGAGCGGGAGCTTTAAATACAGCTCCACTTGTAATATGGCCCTAAATACACAAACAACTTGTGATAACTGGGTTATTGCGTGGTTTTAAAAGGATTGGAATTATTTTAAATCAGTAAACCCTTCTAGAAGCCATGCAAGACAGTAGATACTTTACATAGAATTTTTTTTATTAGAGTAATTTGATAAATGGCTACTTTTATTTCTTATTTGGTGTAACATTCAAAATAGATTACTAATAAGATTCTACAGAACTTACCAATTTGATTAATAAGCCTTCCACTCCAACATTTAAAATAACTTAATTAATCAGAATTAATAAAAAAAAGATTAATTAGCTTAATCAATATGAATTAATAAGAACAAATATATAATTAATCTAAATTAAACAATCTGGTGACTTTAAGATTTAGCTTAGTCAGTAATACATTTATAGCTAAATATTTCCAAATAGGGAAAACCTTCCCAAATAATACAGTTAAATCAACATTTAATATTTACAGGGTTTAAGAATGTGTCATCACATAACAATTAGAGTTGAACCTATTTTAGGTAAACCCAGACATTATTCACTTCTTTACTTTTCAAATACACATATACCCAATATTGCTTTATAATGACAGATGCTTTTTGTAAATTCTGCTATTGCAGTGCAGACGCTGCTGATTGACAGCCTTTATGGAATACACAGAACTACAGAGCAGTTTAACAATAAAGAACCACACAATAACTATTCACTATTATACAGTAGAAATCCCTTGAATGGTGTTAGGGTGAATATTGAGGATTATTTTGGAGACGATGATCTTCTGTGGCTTGGAATTCCCCTTCCAGCAAAAGTGTTAAAATAGAATGCTATCAGATGTTAGTGATTTTACAGGCAGCTAGTCTGTGATCTTTAATGATGTGACCATGTTAGGAGCTAGATTAAGGCATGATCAAACTATGGCATAGCTGTTAAGGTCAAGGACTAAAAAGCAAAGGCACTAGCTCATTCTACTGATAACAATGCAGACTGAACCTTAGCCAAATACCACATCATTATTTGATTTTCACATTAGAGCACTGTCCAGACAGAGAGATCTGATTTCACTGGTTTCCTTTAATAAACCACATTCCCAGAGGAGCTACTAGATGTTATTAGTCAATTTAGATTTCTGTTTTAGACAGAAAGTACAATATTTACTTATATAAAGGTTAAAAGGGAGAAAAATGGTAAAATCTGTTCTGTATACTACAGATGGCTAAAATATTTCACCTATCACAGCAGAGGGATGTATCAAAAAGTGTTTTAAATGTTACTACTATTCTAAAACATATATTTTTTTTAAAAATAAAAGGAATATTCTAAAGCCTGTCACTTGTGCATTAGTGATTCTTACTTACATCTTGTAATTTGCTGGGGTTTAACACATAGTTAACCCTTTAACTAGGGTTGCCACCTGTCCGGAAATGACCCGCACAGTTCAGGTTTGTTTTTGTGTCTCCAGGTTTGAAGCAGAGTCAGGACCAGTAATGCAAATGTCCTAGTTTAGTGGGAAACAGCCTAAGCCAAAATGGTGATCTTGTGCATTTGCAACATACTGCACATGCCTACAGTTATGTATCTTTGGGTGGTAGTTGTCTGAGTGTGGAAGTGTATCTGTGTGTGGAAGTGTCTTTGTGCATTAGAGTGTGTATTTTTGTATTTGCCAGATTCTTTCTGTCAGTGTGAGTCTGTATGTGAAAGAGTGAGTATATTTATGTGTGAGAGAGGGGGGGGAGTGTGTGTGAGAGTGTGTGTTTTATGTGTTTGTCAGAGTCTTTCTGTGTGTGTGAGTCTGTATGTGAAAGAGTGAGTATATTTATGTGTGAGAGGGGGGGGGGGTGTGAGAGTGTGTGTTTTATGTGTTTGTCAGAGTCTTTCTGTGTGTGTGAGTCTGTATGTGAAAGAGTGAGTATATTTATGTGTGAGAGAGGGGGGGGTGTGAGAGTGTGTGTTTTATGTGTTTGTCAGAGTCTTTCTGTGTGTGTGAGTCTGTATGTGAAAGAGTGAGTATATTTATGTGTGAGAGAGGGGGGGGAGTGTGTGTGAGAGTGCGTGTTAGTGTGTGAAAGTGTGTGTTTATGTGTTTGTCAGAGTCTTTCTGTGTGTGTGAGTCTGTGTGTGAAAGAGTGAGTATATTTATGTGTGAGAGAAAGAGTGTGTGTGTGAGAAACAGAGACTATGGGGCCTATCTATAAAGCTCCGAATGGAGCTTGATGCCCCTTGTTTCTGGCGAGCCTGCAGGCTTGCCAGAAACAGCAGTTATGAAGCAGGGGTCTAAAGACCGCTGCTCCGTAACCCTGTCCGCCTGCTTTGAGCAGGCGGACAGACATTGCCGGAATTCAACCTGATCGAGTACGATCGGGTTGATTGACACCCCCTGCTGGCGGCCGATTGGCCGCGAGTCTGCAGGGGGCAGCGTTGCACCAGCAGCTCAAAAGAGCTGCTGGTGCAATGCTGAATATGGAGAGCGTATTGCTCTCCACATTCAGCAATGTCTGCCGGACCAGATCCGCACTGTCGGATCAGGTCCGACAGACATATGATAAATAGGCCTCTATGTGTAAGTGTGTTAGTGTGTGAGAGAGTGCTTGAGAGCGTTATTGTCTTTGTGTGTAAGTGAGTTAGAAAGAGTGTATGTGTTAGAAAGAAAGTGTGTTTGTGTTAGTGTGTTAGAATGTGTGTGAGAGCATGTGTTAGTGTGTGAGATAAACAATATGTGAGAGTGTGAATATATATGTACAAGTTTGTGTTTATGTGAGTACTCTTACATAGTGTGTACTCTGCAAAAATTGTTTTTGCTGTTACTGTACATGGCGCAAGAGTGTTTGGGTTTAGCCTGAACTAAAATCCTATCTTTAACTATGGGCGCAAGACCTAAATGACAACCACCATCCATACCCTTTATGGTGACCATTTACAGGGCTATAGTAGCGCAGGTCTTGGCAAGACTGCTCTATTTCTGGATACCTCAAAAATATTGATATGGAGGCAACCCCAGGCAAGTGATCACTGAGACTGTCTACCAACCCCGGATCAGGGGTGCCTCTATATTATAAGCATGTGCTTTAAAACTTGAAACTGAGGCATACATTGTATTTCTATGAAATACAGTTATTATCGATTCATATTCTTCTCTCTTAGAACTGAAGTCTTGGAAGAAGACTAAAGACTATTCTGAACATGATTTTATTAGCACAATTTTATAAAAAATAGATGTAGAATGATAAATGAAAACCAAAAATTTTCTATTTATGATTCAGATTTACTTTTATTATCAAATTTGTGTCATTCTCATGTTCTTTGTTAAAGAGATACCTATCAAGGTAGTGTGAACATGTCTTGAGCCCTACATGACAGGAAATAGTGCTGCCATCTAGTGTTCTTGCTAATGTATAACATTGTTGCAAAACTGCTTCCATATAGGGCTGCAGACAAGTGTACACTCCTGAACTGATTTTCAACAAAGGATAAGAAAACAAAGAAAACTTGATAATAGAAGTACACTGGAAAGTTGTTTAAAATTGAATGTTTTATCCTAATTATGAAAGATAAATTTGAGTTTTTATGTCCATTAACAAGCTTTTTCCCACACCATTATATCTATAACTTAATCGCGTTTGTACCGCATCTGTCGTCGTCATCAGTTGCGTGCGCAGCCTGCAGCGTGATACAGCTTCAGGAGCTCCAGCTCTCAGCTGTAACATAACAGCTGAGAGATGGAGCTCCTGAAGCTTCAGGCATCTGCTGCATATGGAGCCAGAGCGCAATCAGTGCTCTGCCTCCATATGAGGCCAGATGCCTGATCGTTACAGAAAGTGACACTGTGTGTGTCACCGTCTGTAACAATCTTCTGCTGGTGCCAGCAGGAGGTGTGACCTGGAGGCGGGTGGGCAGCTCAGCAGCGGAGGGGGGAGGGAAGGGGAGGGAGTGGGAGTGCCCTACTATGAAAAAAAGGACAGGGAGAAATGAGGCAGCTACACTACAGAAAAGGGATTTGGGGTGGGGGGATAAATGGCAATCGTGGGGGAGGGGGAGGTGGTGGGACCACTACAATACAGAAAAAAATAGAATAAAAAAAATAGAAAAAAAGGGGTTTATAAGTACTGGAAGACAGCTGGCAGTACCTAAGATGGCGGCAATAGAGGGGGAGTGTTAGAGAGCTGTTTGGGGGGGTCAGGGACAGAGTGATAGGAACAGAAGGATAGGGACAGAGGTATAGGGACAGGGATAGATGGATAGGGACAGAGGTATAGGGACAGGGATAGATGGATAGGGACAGAGGGATAGGGACAGAGGGACAGAAGGACAGGGACAGAAGGATAGGGACAGAGGGATAGGGACAGAGGGGCAGGGACAGAAGGATTGGGTCAGGGACAGAGCGATAGGGAAAGAGGGGCAGAGGCAGAAGGATAGGGAAGGAATAGGGACAGAGGGACAGGGACAGAGGGATAGGGACAGAGGGACAGGGACAGAGGGATAGGGACAGAGGGATAGGGACAGAGTGGCAGGGACAGAAGGATAGGGTCAGGGACAGAGAGATAGGGAAAGAGGGGCAGAGGCAGAAGGATAAGGAAGGAATAGGGACAGAGGGATAGGGACAGAGGGATATGGTCAGGGACAGAGAGATAGGGTCAGGGACAGAGAGATAGGGTCAGGGACAGAGAGATAGGGTAAGAGGGGCAGGGGCAGAGGGAAAGGGAAGGAATATGGACAGAGGGACAGGGGGATAGGGACAGAGGGATAGGGAAAGAGGGATAGGGACAGAGGGATAGGGTCAGGGACAGAGAGATAGAGTAGGTAAGAGGGGCAGGGGCAGAGAGAAAGGGAAGGAATAGGGACAGAGGGACAGGGACAGAGGGATAGGGACAGAGGAATAGGGACAGAGGGATAGGGTCAGGGACAGAGAGATAGGGTAAGAGGGGCAGGGGCAGATGGAAAGGGAAGGAATAGGGACAGAGGGACAGGGACAGAGGGATAGGGACAGAGGGATAGGGATAGAGGGATAGGGACAGATGGATGGGGACAGGGACAGATGGATAGGGTCAGGGATATGTATGTTTGCACTTATCAAGAGAGTAGATAATTATGGTGAAACCAATACAGAGCAAAAATGCCAAGCGTTTTCTCTGTCATTTAAGCATGGAAACTGGGAAAAAAACAAAACCCTCATTGATTAGCCTGGCACCTTTGGATACTTTTGGATACTTTGAATTTGTGGAAAATCATTTGTATTGGCAGTCCAGGATCATTTGATAGTTGCGGTCTGGAGCAAGACAAAACAGCTTACAGAGCGAGTTTCAATGGAGCAGGCATTAAGGATATACTGGATTACCAATGTAATATTAAGCGGACCCAGAGAGTTGGCTGATCTTTCCCTCCAACGGTCAGGAGTTAACTGGCCATAGAGGGGTGATTGTCAGAGCTACTACTTACAACTGGAGACCGATCCTCACAAATACCAGGTATAATCATCTGACATAATTGCATAGTGTTTGTCGCAAAAAGACAGGCACATTGCCACTTGCCAGCACTTTCTGCGCGTGGGGGGCGTATTTGAAGTGTTCCTACACAGCGCAGACAGTGTGCTCAATGAAACTAAAACACTGCTTTTGTGTGCCACGCAAAACGTTGCGAGACAAACATGGCTGACACCTTACTCATAACATATACTTCAAAGATTGATATATATCACACTGCTGGCAATGTATTATATTAAAAATGCAGGTTACTCCCCCTAGAACTCCCACAGAATTCTTACACCTATGTAATGTCTGCAATCTACCTGACTAATTATAACTATAAGAGCTATGTTGCTACATTTATATCCAATGTTAAAATGATATGCATTGTCATGTATAATGCATATCATTTTAAGTATTGTATCTAATGTAAAATGTAGCTATTTTTGATTGTTCATTTTATTATTTTGAACATAAATATACAATTTAAATTATGTATTTAAAGTTAAAATAATGTTCATTTGGTAGGGCAGTGCCCACAGCTCTTTTGCTACGCAAAAGAAATCCCTATCCTAAAAAATGTTTGCCCTGAAAAGGCCATTTGGTAGGGAATTTCCCTAAAGAGACACAGCTCTAGGGGGGAAAAATCTTAAGCTAAAAAAAAATACTAAAGGAAAAAAAACATCATCTTAAAAATAAATAAGCCCATCCCAAATAAATACTTATGCTAAAACCCAAAGTTTTGACTCACCAACTTGACTCTGACAGTGCTACTCTTCTTTCTTCGTGCCGGTGGTCCTTCAAGGCAGTCCTCTTCATCTACATTTTGGTGGTTCTCTTCTTCTGTCTTCCATCTTTAGTCTTCCATCTTCTTCTTTCTTCTTCTTCCACCTTCCATCTGATACTTCTTTTCTTCACACCTTCTTTTCTTCTTGCAGTGTTCCTCTTCATGTGGTCACTGCCGCACACTGAAACTTGAATGCAAGGTGACCTTGCATTACTATTGGCTGATTTTTGAATTCCTAGTCCAATCAACCAATAGAAAATGCTTTAATTCTATTGGTTGATTTGACTAAGAATTCAAAAGTCAGCCAATAGAAATGCAACGGCACCCTATATAAGGATTTAAGTGGAAAAAAGCACCCTATTCGCACGCAAACTCTATTGCATATTCTCAAGTGCACTACCCGTCATGATAATATTAATATTTCACATTCCAATGTTTTCACATAGCAGAATTTGTTCTATTTATTCATAAATATCTGTCTGATGGTAAATAAATATATAAATGATTATATTTTTGTACAATATATATCTCTACCTTTATATATAGATGATTATATATAGGTATAGATATATACTGATGCGTATATATATATATATATATATATATATATATGTTAATATCTGTTTTAAGATAAATAGAACATATTCTTCAAGGGGCTCCAATGCACACACACACATATATATATATATATATATATATATATATATATATATATATATATATATACATAAATACATCTGTACACAAACACATATATATATATATGCACACATACATATCAATATTTAGACATGTATATATATTTATTTCTATGTTAAAGCCCTTTGCCTGCCTTTTTTTTCCCCCAACACCTGAGATCTCATATCTTTAATCACTTTGAACTTTTTCTGTGCAATATTTTTTTTAAATAACTGTACTTTTAAATATATTTAGAAACAGTTAACCAGAGCACGTTAACTTCAATTGAGATCAAGTGATCACGTTTACTTTAAATTTGTAATACAAGCGCTACATCCGACACACGCAAACAGATATCACTAGCTGTTAGCGCGCCACTCGTAATCTGGCCCTTAGTTACCTAATTAGCTATTCCCAGTATAAATATTAATTTTAGTCTTTTTTTAAAGCAATGACTTGTAACACCAAATTGAGGGCTACAAAGATAATTGTGCCTTGTACAATCAGTAAAGTTTAATTCTTTGCAGTACTAAATATTCTTTAATTATTTATATTGCCCAATTTTCCTATAATTTAACCCTAAAAATATTACGCCTAGATTTAGAGTTTTGTCGGTAAAGACCCGCGTAGCTAACGCAGCTTTTTTTCCCAACGCACCCTTAAGACAACGCTGGTATTTAGAGTTGTCTGAGGGGCTGCGTTAGGCTCCAAAAAGGGAGCGTTGAGCCGAATTTACCGCCACTTCAACCCTCAATACCAGCGTTGCTTACGGTAGCAGTAAGCTGGAAAAACGTGCTCGTGCATCATTCCCCCATGGGAAACAATGGGGCTGTTTGGGCTGAAAAAAATCCTAACACCTGCTAAAAAGCAGCGTTCAGCTCCTAACGCAGCCCCATTGTTTCCTATGGGAAAACACTTTCTAAGTCTGCACCTAACACCCTAACATGAACCCCGAGTCTAAACACCCCTAACCTTACACTTATTGAACCCTAATCTGCCGCCCCCGCTATCGCTGACACCTGCATTATAATATTAACCCCTAATCTGCCGATCCGGACACCGCCGCAACCTACATTATCCCTATGTACCCCTAATCTGCCCCCCAACGTCGCCACTACCTTACCTACATTTATTAACCCCTAATCTGCCGACCGGACCTCGCTGCTACTCTAATAAATGTATTAACCCCTAAATCTAAGTCTAACCCTAACACCCCCTAAATTAAATATAATTTTAATCTAACAAAATAAATTAAATATTATTAACTAAAGTATTCCTATTTAAAACTAAATACTTACCTGTAAAATAAACCCTTATATAGCTACAATATAACGAATAATTATATTGAAGCTATTTTAGGATTTATATTTATTTTACAGGCAACTTTGTATGACCTAGATTTGGAGTTTGGCGGTAGCCGTGAAAACCAGCGTTAGAGGCTCCTAAAGCTGGTTTTAGGCTACCGCCGGTATTTAGAGTCACTCAAAATAGGGTCTAACGCTCACTTTTCAGCCGCGACTTTTCCATACCGCAGATCCCCTTACGTCAATTGCGTATCCTATCTTTTCAATGGGATCTTTCTAACTCCGGTATTTAGAGTCGTTTCTGAAGTGAGCGTTAGAGCTCTAACGACAAAACTCCAGCCGCAGGAAAAAAGTCAGTAGTTAAGAGCTTTCTGGGCTAACGCCGGTTTATAAAGCTCTTAACTACTGTACTCTAAAGTACACTAACACCCATAAACTACCTATGTACCCCTAAACCGAGGTCCTCCCACATCGCCGACACTCGAATAAAAAATTTTAACCCCTAATCTGCCGACCGCCACCTACGTTATCCTTATGTACCCCTAATCTGCTCCCCCTAACACCGCCGACCCCTGTATTATATTTATTAACCCCTAACCTGCCCCCCCCAACGTCGCCTCCACCTGCCTACACTTATTAACCCCTAATCTGCCGAGCGGACCTGAGCGCTACTATAATAAAGTTATTAACCCCTAATCCGCCTCACTAACCCTATAATAAATAGTATTAACCCCTAATCTGCCCTCCCTAACATCGCCGACACCTAACTTCAATTATTATCCCCTAATCTGCCGACCGGAGCTCACCGCTATTCTAATAAATGGATTAACCCCTAAAGCTAAGTCTAACCCTAACACTAACACCCCCCTAACTTAAATATAATTTTAATATAACGAAATTAATTAACTCTTATTAAATAAATTATTCCTATTTAAAGCTAAATACTTACCTGTAAAATAAATCCTAATATAGCTGCAATATAAATTATAATTACATTGTAGCTATTTTAGGATTAATATTTATTTTACAGGCAACTTTGTAATTATTTTAACCAGGTACAATAGCTATTAAATAGTTAAGAACTATTTAATAGTTACCTAGTTAAAATAATAACAAAATCACCTGTAAAATAAATCCTAACCTAAGTTACAATTAAACCTAACACTATACTATCATTAAATTAATTAAATAAAATACCTACAATTACCTACAATTAAACCTAACACTACACTATCAATACATTAATTAAATACAATACCTACAAAAAAATACATTTAAATAAACTAACTAAAGTACAAAAAATAAAAAAGAACTAAGTTACAAAAAATAAAAAAATATCTACAAACATAAGAAAAATATTACAACAATTTTAAACTAATTACACCTACTCTAAGCCCCCGAATAAAACAACAAAGCCCCCCAAAATAAAAAATGCCCTACCCTATTCTAAATTAATAAAGTTAAAAGCTCTTTTACCTTACCAGCCCTGAACAGGGCCCTTTGCGGGGCATGCCCCAAAAAGTTCAGCTCTTTTGCCTGTAAAAAAAAACATACAATACCCCCCCCCCAACATTACAACCCACCACCCACATACCCCTAATCTAACCCAAACCCCCCTTAAATAAACCTAACACTAAGCCCCTGAAGATCATCCTACCTTGTCTTCACCTCACCAGGTATCACCGATCGGTCCTGGCTCCAAAATCTTCATCCAACCCAAGCGGGGGTTGGCGATCCATCATCCGATGGCTGAAGAGGTCCAGAAGAGGCTCCAAAGTCTTCATCCTATCCGGGAAGAAGAGGCGATCCGGACCGGCAACCATCTTGATCCAAGCGGCATCTTCTATCTTCATCCGATGACGACCGGCTCCATCCTGAAGACCTCCACCGCGGACCCATCTTCCTCCGGCGACGTCCAACTGAAGAATGACGGTTCCTTTAAGGGACGTCATCCAAGATGGCGTCCCTCGAATTCCGATTGGCTGATAGGATTCTATCAGCCAATCGGAATTAAGGTAGGAATATTCTGATTGGCTGATGGAATCAGCCAATCAGAATCAAGTTCAATCCGATTGGCTGATCCAATCAGCCAATCAGATTGAGCTCGCATTCTATTGGCTGTTCCGATCAGCCAATAGAATGCGAGCTCAATCTGATTGGCTGATTCCATCAGCCAATCAGAATATTCCTACCTTAATTCCGATTGGCTGATAGAATCCTATCAGCCAATCGGAATTCGAGGGACGCCATCTTGGATGACGTCCCTTAAAGGAACCGTCATTCTTCAGTTGGACGTCGCCGGAGGAAGATGGGTCCGCGGTGGAGGTCTTCAGGATGGAGCCGGTCGTCATCGGATGAAGATAGAAGATGCCGATTGGATCAAGATGGTTGCCGGTCCGGATCGCCTCTTCTTCCCGGATAGGATGAAGACTTTGGAGCCTCTTCTGGACCTCTTCAGCCATCGGATGATGGATCGCCAACCCCCGCTTGGGTTGGATGAAGATTTTGGAGCCAGGACCGATCGGTGATACCTGGTGAGGTGAAGACAAGGTAGGATGATCTTCAGGGGCTTAGTGTTAGGTATTAGGGGGGTATTGTATGTTTTTTTTACAGGCAAAAGAGCTGAATTCTTTGGGGCATGCCCCGCAAAGGGCCCTGTTCAGGGCTGGTAAGGTAAAAGAGCTTTTAACTTTATTAATTTAGAATAGGGTAGGGCATTTTTTATTTTGGGGGGCTTTGTTGTTTTATTAGGGGGCTTAGAGTAGGTGTAATTAGTTTAAAATTGTTGTAATATTTTTCTTATGTTTGTAGATATTTTTTTATTTTTTGTAACTTAGTTCTTTTTATTTTTTGTACTTTAGTTAGTTTATTTAAATGTATTTTTTTGTAGGTATTGTATTTAATTAATGTATTGATAGTGTAGTGTTAGGTTTAATTGTAGGTAATTGTAGGTATTTTATTTAATTAATTTAATGATAGTATAGTGTTAGGTTTAATTGTAACTTAGGTTAGGATTTATTTTACAGGTGATTTTGTTATTATTTTAACTAGGTAACTATTAAATAGTTCTTAACTATTTAATAGCTATTGTACCTGGTTAAAATAATTACAAAGTTGCCTGTAAAATAAATATTAATCCTAAAATAGCTACAATGTAATTATAATTTATATTGCAGCTATATTAGGATTTATTTTACAGGTAAGTATTTAGCTTTAAATAGGAATAATTTATTTAATAAGAGTTAATTAATTTCGTTATATTAAAATTATATTTAAGTTAGGGGGGTGTTAGTGTTAGGGTTAGACTTAGCTTTAGGGGTTAATCCATTTATTAGAATAGCGGTGAGCTCCGGTCGGCAGATTAGGGGTTAATAATTGAAGTTAGGTGTCGGCGATGTTAGGGAGGGCAGATTAGGGGTTAATACTATTTATTATAAGGTTAGTGAGGCGGATTAGGGGTTAATAACTTTATTATAGTAGCGCTCAGGTCCGCTCGGCAGATTAGGGGTTAATAAGTGTAGGCAGGTGGAGGCGACGTTGTGGGGGGCAGGTTAGGGGTTAATAAATATAATATAGGGGTCGGCGGTGTTAGGGGCAGCAGATTAGGGGTACATAGCTATAATGTAGGTGGCGGCGCTTTGCGGTCGGCAGATTAGGGGTTAATAAGTGTAGGCAGATGGAGGCGACGTTGAGGGGGGCAGATTAGGGGTTAATAAATATAATATAGGGGTCGGCGGTGTTAGGGGCAGCAGATTAGGGGTACATAAGGATAATGTAAGTAGCGGCGGTTTACGGAGCGGCAGATTAGGGGTTAAAAATAAAATGCAGGTGTCAGCGATAGCGGGGGCGGCAGATATGGGGTTAATAAGTGTAAGGTTAGGGGTGTTTAGACTTGGGGTACATGTTAGGGTGTTAGTTGCAGACGTAGGAAGGGTTACCGCATAGCAAACAATGGGGCTGCGTTAGGAGCTGAACGCGGCTTTTTTGCAGGTGTTAGTTTTTTTTTTAGCTCAAACAGCCCCATTGTTTCCTATGGGGGAATCGTGCACGAGCACATTTTTGAGGCTGGCCGCGTCCGTAAGCAACTCTGGTATCGAGAGTTGAAGCTGCGTTAAAAATGCTCTACGCTCCTTTTTTGGAGCCTAACGCAGCCATTATGTGGACTCTCGATACCAGAGTTATTTTTATGGTGCGGCCAGAAAAACGCGGGCGTTAGTTTTTCGGGTCGTTACCGACAAAACTCTAAATCTAGCCGTATTTATTTTAACTAGGTACAATAGCTATTAAATAGTTATTAACTATTTAATAGCTACCTAGTTAAAATAAGTACAAAATTACCTGTAAAATAAATCCTAACCTAAGTTACAATTAAACCTAACACTACACTATCAATAAATAAATTAAATAAATTAACTACAAGTACCTACAATTAAATAAACTAAACTAAATTACAAAAAATAAAAAAAGATTACAAGAATATTAGGCTAATTACACCTCCTCTAAGCCCCCTAATAAAATAAAAAAGCCCCCCAAAATAATAAAGGTCCCTACCCTATTCTAAATTAACAAGTAACCAGCTCTTTTACCAGCTCTTAAAAGGGCTTTTTGCGGGGAATGCCCCAAAGTAATCAGCTCTTTTGCCTGTAACCCCCCCCCCAACATTAAAACCCACCACCCACATACCCCTACTCTAACCCAAACCCCCCTTAAATAAACCTAACACTACCCCCCTGAAGATCACCCTACCTTGAGCCGTGTTCACCCAGCCGGGCACCTATGGACCAAAAGAGGACATCCGGAGCAGCAGAAGTCTTCATCCTATCCGGGCAGAAGAGGACATCCGGACCGGCAGACATCTTCATCCAAGCGGCATCTTCTATCTTCATCCATCCGGAGCAGAGCGGAGCCATCTTCTTCCAGCCGACGCGGATCCATCCTTCTTCACCGACGCCTACTCGCCGAATGAAGGTTCCTTTAAATGACGTCATCAAAGATGGCGTCCCTCGAATTCCAATTGGCTGATAGGATTCTATCAGCCAATCGGAATTATGGTAGGAATAATCTGATTGGCTGATTGAATCAGCCAATCAGATTCAAGTTCAATCCGATTGGCTGATCCAATCAGCCAATCAGATTGAGCTCGCATTCTATTGGCTGTTCCGATCAGCCAATAGAATGCAAGCTCAATCTGATTGGCTGATTGGATCAGCCAATCAGATTTTTCCTACCTTAATTCCGATTGGCTGATAGAATCCTATCAGCCAATCGGAATTCGAGGGACGCCATCTTGGATGACGTCATTTAAAGGAACCGTTATTCGTCGTCTAGTCGTCGGTGAAGAAGGATGTTCCGCGCCAGAGGTCTTAAAGATGTAGCCACTCCTCGTCGGATGGATGAAGATAGATGCCGCTTGGATGAAGATGTCTGCCAGTCTGGATGTCCTCTTCTGCCCAGATAGGATGAAGACTTCTGCCGCTTCGGATGTCCTCTTTTGGTCCATCGGTGCCCGGCTGGGTGAACACGACTCAAGGTAGGGAGATCTTCAGGGGGGTAGTGTTAGGTTTATTTAAGGGAGGTTTGGGTTAGAGTAGGGGTATGTGGGTGGTGGGTTTTAATGTTGGGGGGGTTGTATTTTTTTTTACAGGCAAAAGAGCTGATTTCTTAGGGGCATGGCCCGCAAAAAGCCCTTTTAAGGGCTGGTAAAAAAGCTGGTTACTTTTTAATTTAGAATAGGGTAGGGACCTTTATTATTTTGGGGGGCTTTTTTATTTTATTAGGGGGCTTAGAGTAGGTGTAATTAGCCTAATATTTTTGTAATCTTTTTTTATTTTTTGTAATTTAGTGTTTGTTTGTTTTTGTAATTTAGTTTAGTTTATTTAATTGTTTGTAATTGTAGGTAATTTATTTAATTAATTTATTGATAGTGTAGTGTTAGGTTTAATTGTAACTTAGGTTAGGATTTATTTTACAGGTAATTTTGTAATTATTTTAACTAGGTAGCTATTAAATAGTAAATAACTATTTAATAGCTATTGTACCTAGTTAAAATAAATACAAAGTTGCCTGTAAAATAAATATAAATCCTAAAATAGCTACAATATAATTATTCGTTATATTGTAGCTATATTAGGGTTTATTTTACAGGTAAGTATTTCGTTTTAAATAGGAATACTTTAGTTGATAATATTTAATTAATTTCGTTAGATTAAAAATATATTTAATTTAGGGGGGTGTTAGGGTTAGGGTTAGACTTAGCTTTAAAGGTTAATACATTTATTAGAGTAGCAGCGAGGTCCGGTCGGCAGATTAGGGGTTAATACTTGAAGTTATGTGGCGGTGACATTGGGGGGGCAGATTAGGGGTTAATACTATTTATTATAGGATTTGCGAGGCGGGAGTGTGGCGGTTTAGGGGTTAATAACTTTATTAGAGTAGAGGCGAGGTCCGGTCAGCAGATTAGGGGTTAATAAGTGTAGGTAAGGTAGCGGCGACGTTGGGGGGGCAGATTAGGGGTTAATAAATATTATGTAGGTGTCGGCGATGTTAGGGGCAGCAGATTAGGGGTTCATAGGGATAATGTAGGTGGCGGCGGTGTGCGGTCAGCAGATTAGGGGTTAAAAAATGTTATTATAGTGGCTGCGATGTGGGGGGACCTCGGTTTAGGGGTACATAGGTAGTTTATGGGTGTTAGTGTACTTTATAGCACAGTAGTTAAGAGCTTTATAAACCGGCGTTAGCCCAGAAAGCTCTTAAAGGGACACTCAAGGCAAAATTTAACTTCCCGATTCAGATAGAACATGCAATTTTAATCAACTTTCAAATTTACTTCCATTAACAAAATGTGCACAGTCTTTTTATATTTACACTTTTTGAGTCACCAACTCCTACTGAGCATGTGCAAGAATTCACAGCATATACATATATGCATTTGTGATTGGCTGATGGCTGTCACATGATACAGGGGGAGTGTAAATAGACATAACTTTGCAATTTATTTAACAAAAATCTACTACTCATTTGAAGTTCAGACTAAGTGTTATTGCATTGTCTTCTTATCATGCATGTGTTGATTATGCAAATGTACAGTGTTGACTGGTCCTTTAACTACTGACTGTTTTTTTGCGGCTGGAGTCTTGTCGGTAGAGGGTCTACTGCTCACTTCAGCCAAGACTCTAAATACCGGCGTTAGGAAGATCCCATTGAAAAGATAGGATACGCAATTGGTGTAAGGGGATCTGCGGTATGGAAAAGTCGCAGCTTGAAAGTGAGCGGTCGACCCTTTCCTGGCTGACTCTAAATACCAGCGGGCGGCCAAAAGCAGCGTTAGGACCCCTTAACGCTGCTTTTGACGGCTAACGCAGAACTCTAAATCTAGGCGATTGTTTCCACTTTCCTTAGATAGACTGGAGTTCATGCTTCTATCTTCAAAATCCTGGTTCTGCAACATTCTCCACAGTGATTGCTTGATAACTGCAGTAGTTCATTTATATCTGTTGGCAATTGGCCACAGACATGATAGACATTCTCAAGGGATTTACTTGGACTGCAATTCTTGCAAAAAAAAATTCAGCTTTAATAGTTTTTAAAATATTTATTTGATGTAATTTTTTGCAATCCGTTGCTTAATTTCAGATCTGTAATACTATGTATACATAAAAAAAAAACTTAATTTCCCTTAAACATTTTTAGCATCAATAGCACTACAAACTCTTTTCGTATTTGATATATTTTTGTCACAGCTCTCAGAAGGGAACTATTAAGTAAGCTCTAAAATAGGATGTCATGTGATACTTTCACCAGACTCACTAAATAGATAAAGATATATTTAGAAAGGCTTGGATATTAGATCTTTCACTAACTAGCTAAGTGTTCTTTAATTAATAATATATTTCTTGTCAAATAAACATGGCTGACCTGCATGTACCTCACAGAAAATATTAACCAGTCTAAAGCATACATTGAAAGGTGCTAACAACCAACTGAATGACCTCTGGCATTACAGATTCTAGCAATGTAAGCTGATATTTTACTGGGTACAGATTAAGCTTTTACAGGCTGCTCGGTGTTACTCATACCAGAGGCATATCACACTTGGAAGATATCTTAGCTATTTCCTGTATCAAGTACAAATTTGCAATTTAGAACAATTATAAATATGTGTACCTCACTCTAAATAACCTTATACTATATATATATATATATATATATATATATATATATATATATATATATAATATGTACTTATGTCCATGTCAGAGTTATCAAGTGAAAGCAAAACAGTAGGGAATTTCTATATATAACCCACACGTTAGTTTGCCTGAGGTTCAAATTATTGTATGTTTCAATCATGTGTATGATATTTAATATGACTATTTAAGGAAATGTATTAACTACCTCAAGTTAGGTGTGAACCTGAGAACTTTAAAATAACACTATGTTCTTAGCAATCTAGATTCTTGATAACTTATTTACCAGTTTTACATTTCAAAATAACATTACAATCATTTTGGACATAGGTTAAAGGTTAGAGAACATCTGGTTATGCAATGGGGGAACACATGGTTAGGGCTTATTATAGTGGACATTCAGGGTAGTCATTCCAGGTAATGGCAAGGATGTTAGTTGCAGTTGGTGATAATTGCAGTGGACGGGGTTTGATATATAAAGGATAGGGTTAATTGTGCTGAAGAGATCATGTTTAGCATTAATTAAAATTAAGACGTTTGTGTCATCCTGGTTATGATTCATGGTGGTGGAGAGTCACAGTTAGGGTTACCGCAAGCAATTCTGGGGCACTGCAGTTAGGGTTCAGGTGCAGAGTGGATATAGACAGTACAGTTATGGTTTATGTTGTGTAGGTGGATCAGTAAAGAGTGGTAAGTGTTAAAGGAATGTGGGGGATTTGGTGCAATGGTTACAATCCACATGATTAATGGCATAAAACACTGGTACCAGTGTTATAGCAATTGGGATTGAACATTTACTATGACCAGCCCTTAGGAACCACTATTATCTAAACCCACGTGCTGTCCACTGTTACAAAGTAAGTAACTTTAAATAAAGCTTATATAAAACAAAGCAAAAAAAAACATTGTAGTTACATTTTGACACACTGGTTATATTATAGAGACTTAGGGGTAGATATACCAATGTCTGTCTGACATGATACACTGTAGTGTATCATGTCCGACAGACATCGCTGAATGCCGACAGCATAAGCTGTCAGCATTTATCATTATACAAGCATTTCACCAAAACTGCTTGTGCAATGCCGCTCCCTGCAGATTCGCAGCTAATCGGACACTAGCAGGAGGTGTCAATCAGCCCAATCGTATAGTTTTGGGCGGATTGAAGACCGCAGCATCAGAGGCAGCGGGCAAGTTATGGAGCAGCGGTCTTTAGACCACTGCTTCATAACTGCTGTTTCCGGCGAGCCTGAAGGCTCGCGCAGAAACAAGAAGAACAAGGGCCATTCGGCCCTTATTAAATCTACCCCTTAGTCCGTCTTTACATTGTTGTCAATAATCACCAGTTGAAAAGCACTAATAATTTGACACTCAAAATCCTGCATCATCTACCGTTTTACACCCAGTTTATCAAATTTTTCATTAAACAACCAGAAATAGCTTTTTAGCAAACCTGTTATTACATTTTTTTTAAAATTTTCATACTCAAATTTTTGGGATTGTACAGTATTGTCATCATTAGGAAAGGGAAATCTCCCAGCAATCGCATCGTAGGGATTGGGAGATATTAGTTTTTGCTATTCTGTCTTATTTGTTCTGTACAGTGAGAGTGAGATTTGCAATTCCTGTTCTGTAATTTATTTGAATTAATGAGGGAAAACATTAAAAAATACTTTAGGATCATAAAAAGTTAAAAAATATAGGGCTAGATTTTAAGAGGAGCCATATTTAGCGCTCCTGTTAGAGCGTAAACAGCACTGGACGTCAGCTTTTTTGCGCACATCGCGTTGCACTCATATTACGAGTTAAAAGTAAAAAGTTTGCGCACAAGCACTAACCCAACACGCTGAAAAGTTAACTTATAATATTACGACGCATTATTGTAGCGTATTCCCCCAAAGACTTTAATGTAGCATAAAACTGATTCCCCAATAAACTTCAATGGAGTGAGCGTGAAAACTGAAAAAAAAAACACCCATACTCACACACTAACCCGATTGTGTTTAACCAAGTACGCTCACCCCAACAAGAAATATGAATATTTAACATTCTAATGTTATACACATAGAAGAATGTTCTATTTATTCTTAAAGGGATATGAAACCCAATTTTTTTCTTTCATGATTCAGATAGAGCATTCAATTTTGAACCACTTTCTAATTTACTCCTATTATCAATTTTATTTAATTATTTTTGTATCTTTATTTGCAAAAGCAGGAATGTAAGCTTAGGAGCTTAAAGATACCAAGAGAATGAAGAAAAATTGATAATAGGAGTAAAATAGAAAGCTGTTTAAAATTGCATGCTCTATCTGAATCATGAAAGAAAAAAATTGAGTTTAATATCCCTTTAAGAATAAATAGAACATATCCATTTAAATAAATATTTCTGTATATACAGTATATTTGATGGATTTTGGTCAAATATAAATCTTTACAGTATATATATATATATATATATATATATATATAGGTATAGATATATAGAGATATATAGAAATAACTATTTAAAAATACATAGAACATATTTCCCTGTGTAAAGAACAATGTAATGTAAAATATCTACAGTGCATACACAGTTAAACACATTATTAAGGGTACATTAAATACTTTAAGATGGTACTAAAAATAATACATCTTATATATAGAAAACTATATATGCTAAACAATACAATATACAACTATATATACAATACAATACAATATACAACTATATATACAATACAATATACAACTATATATACAATACAATACAATATACAACTATATATACAATACAATACAATATACAGCTATATATACAATACAATACAATATACAACTATATATACAATACAATACAATATACAACTATATATACAACAATACAATACAATATACAACTATATATACAATACAATACAATATACAACTATATATACAACAATACAATACAATATACAACTATATATACAATACAATACAATATACAACTATATATACAATACAATACAATATACAACTATATATACAACAATACAATACAATATACAACTATATATACAATACAATACAATATACAACTATATATACAACAATACAATACAATATACAACTATATAT